>NC_091955.1:92622973-92626634 GCF_031021105.1 Erythrolamprus reginae | reverse complement strand
GGAGATCAATTCTCTAGCTCCTCCTTGGATTCAGAACAAGAGTTAATGATACAGCCACGCATGCGGAGAGCGATGCATAGGCAGCAACAACTGAGAGATTATTATCAAAGAAAATGAGGCCACCTGTGGTTGGGTGGGGCTGTGGTCATTAGTGAGGCTGCTATAAATAGTAGTCTGTGGGTTTGGCCATTGTGGAGGATTATCTGATCCTTGTGTTTCGTGATTGCTTTACTGACTTTGACTTTTTGTGTGCTGATTTTCCCCCACTTTCAAACTAACCCAGAGCAAAGTGTGTTTCACTTTGTGAAAGAAGAAGGACTGTGAATTACCTCACAGCTTCAAGCTAAGTATCTCAGAACTGATAAGCGACTTGTACAAATTACCAGTTTGTTTGGAGATGAGTGCTCTTTGCTATACCAAAAGAGAGCTTGGTTTAAGTGAATTTTCATTATGAAGAACATTGTTTTGAATTTTCAAATGTGTGTGTGTGTGAAAGTTGTATCTGTGAATTTTGGGGGGGAGTCTGCCAGAGAGCCCGACAGAACAGCTTCTAATGCAAATGGGGCAGAGGAAGATACAGTGATACCTCATCTTACGAACCCCTCTTCATACGAACTTTTCATAATACGAACCCGGTGGTTTTTTTGCCTCTTCTTCCAAACTATTTTCACCTTATGATGAACCTGAACCACTGCCGCTGGGATGTCCTGCCTCCAGACTTCTGTTGCCAGCCGAAGTGCTGGATTCCCCTGAGCCTCCCCTCGCTGTGATTCAAAGCAGCACCGGCAAAAATGAAGGGAATCCCAGTGAGGGGAGGCTCAGGGAAATCCCAGTAACACAAGAATGGGCGATTCGGCTGGCAATGGAAGTCAGAAGCCCCAGGATCAAATCCCAGTAAGGGTATGGCTAGCTGATGATGTCAGAACAAGGCCGAAATAGCACTATCCTAGTCTCCCTTAATTTTGGCCTTATTTTGGCCTCAGCAGCTAGCCATACCCTTACTGGGACTTGAACTTGCAACAGGGAATTAACCTCTAGGCTACAGTATCCAATCCCTTCAGCTCTGTACCAGGGAAGGGTTACATGTTTTTTGTGTCAAATCACCCTGGTATATTGAAGGAACATCACAGCTCCTTTTTTGCCTCTCGGCCCAACCCAGGGCCATTTCCAATGCAGTTAATTTTTTAATAGTTGAAAAATTCTTATGTTCTGCATGTGTTGCAGAACATAAGAATGCATTAAGAAAAAAAGAAAAAACCTCCCTTTTCCAACACTTCAAAACTACAGGACATGAAATTGATTTTGATAGTACTAAATTAATTTCCAAAACAGAACACTACAGCAAAAGAATAATCATGGAAGCCATTGAGATAGAAAAACATCCCCAAAATATGAACAAGCGGGATGATAGCTCCCGCCTACCAGATATCTGGAAACCAGCCCTCATTAACAAACGTATCCCAGCCATAGAAACTGAAACCAGACTCAGAACACACATTGCAAAACAACCAAGTAGTCTGCAAGCTCCAACTACTCAGGATATCACCCCTAATCCACAATCATTAACTAATCAGCATACCTCAGTTAAATCAATGACCCCAGGTGTTACCCCACTGACTCACCAGGAAGTTTCTACACAGCAGGCAATTGCTGAGCCATCAAACCACACCCAGCCACCAGTATTTATAGAAGGAAGGCAGCTCAGGTCTCGCTGTGTTTGCCCTAGAACAAGGACAGAAGCACCAGCCTGAAGATGACGAGTGGGGATTCAGAGATTTCTGGTGATGTTTCGACAAGGTCCCACTCGTCATCTTCAGGCTGGTGCTTCTGTCCTTGTTCTAGGGCATGTGCATATGAGAGAGAGAGAGGAAAAAGAGGGTGGAAAGGAGGAAGGAAGGTAGGTAGGAAGGAAGGGAAAGAAAGAAAGAGAGAGAGAGAGAAAGAAAGAAAGAAAGAAGAATGTGTGTATGAGAGAGTGTGCATATGAGAGAGAGAGAGAGAGGGAGAGGGAGAGAGAGAGAGAGAAAGAGAGAGAATGTGTTAAAATGTGTGTATGAGAAAGCAAAAGAGAGAATGTGTCATTGGCACAGCCTACAGGAGAAGAAGAGGCAAATGCACAAGGACCACACAGGATGATATAAGTGTGGCATGGCTCCAGCACCTCACAATCTTAAAACATCTTTGGCGTCTGAAATCAGAAACCTGTCAGTCATGTTTTCTCCCCAGTCCCCAAATACCAGCTTCTTTCACTTGCAAATTTCTCCAAGTTATTCAGACCTACACCTAACCCTCAAATTAGGAAAATGCAAATGAAGGTGTATGGACTTCAACTCCCAGAATTCCCCAGCCATCCTGAGCTAAGAAATGAGATCTGTAATGATTCCTCAATGAAGAGATTAAAAATTCACAATGCCTGGCCGGATGGCACGGATTGAAACTTGTGATCCCGCTATATAGAGCACTGATGAGACCCCATTTGGAATACTGTGTTCAGTTCTGGAGACCTCATCTACAAAAGAGATTGACAAAATTGAACGGGTCCAAAGACGGGCTACACAAATGGTGGAAGGTCTTAAGCATAAAATGTATCAGGAAAGACTTCATGAACTCCATCTGTATAGTTTGGAGGCAGAAGGGAAAGGGGGGACACAATCAAAACATTTCAACAGGTTAAAGAGTTAAATAAGGTCCAGGAGGGAAGTGTTTTTAATAGGAAAGTGAACACAAGAACAAGGGGACACAATCTGAAGTTAGTTGGGGGAAAGATCAAAAGCAACGTGAGAAAATATTATTTTACTGAAAGAGTAGTAGATCCTTGGAACAAACTTCAAGCAGACGTGGTAGATAAATCCACAGTCACTGAATGTAAACATGCCTGGGATAAACATATATCCATCCTAAGATAAAATACAGAAAATAGTATAAGGGCAGACTAGATGGACCAGGAGGTCTTTTTCTGCCGTCAGTCTTCTATGTTTCTATGTTTCTATGTTTCTATGGCAGGAGGGAGAACAAGGCGATGGATGTGTGATCCAAGAAGGCAATGAAAAAACACTTTCCTGAATCCAACTACATTACGACCTCATGATAGATTTATAGTACCTGAGATGGGGCCAAGTGTTTTCTTCTGGGGGTGACGTCCGCGTTGGAAAGGTGGATCCAGGAAGCCAAGGTGCGGAATCATGTGAGAAGGAGAAGAGGGAGGGGGATGATGATGATGATGTGAAGGTTGGGTACCCCCTCTGGCATATAGTCCCATCCACCCCAAAAGATAACGATGGAAATGAAATATTTACTACTTAGTTCTAAACTGTACAAATTGATGTGTGAAAAGCACAGTGAAGAATGATGGCTAGGAAAGAGAGGAGGTGAAGGAAGTAAGGAGAAAGGGGGGTGGGAAGGCTGGAGGATGGAGGAGAATAACAAGCAGGTATAACAAGCAGGAAGGGGGAGATTATGATCCCGCTATATAGAATGCTGGTGAGACCCCATTTGGAATACTGTGTTCAGTTCTGGAGACCTCACCTACAAAAAGATATTGACAAAATTGAACGGGTCCAAAGACGGGCTACAAGAATGGTGGAAGGTCTTGAGCATAAAACGTATCAGGAAAGACTTCATGAACTCAATCTGTATAGTCTGGAGGACAGAAGGAAAAGGG
>NC_091955.1:92592973-92617973 GCF_031021105.1 Erythrolamprus reginae | reverse complement strand
TCCCTCCTTCCCTTCCCTTCCCTTCTCTTTCTCTTCCTTCCTTCCACCGTTCCCTCCCATTTTCTTTTCCTTCCTTCCTTCCTTCCCTCGCCCTCTCTTTCCCTCCCCACTCCCTTTTTTCCCCTTCCTTCCTTCCTCCCTCCCTCCCTCCCTCCTGCACAAACTGGTAGCAAAGGTGTTTTAGGACCCACTGCTGCTTCGAAGCCAGATTTCTATGGCTGGAATCATTCGGAGCCAAAAATTCTTCCCATTTGGCCCCATGCGCAGCGGTTCAGCCATGCAAAATAAGCGATGGCTTCTGAGCATCTGCCTGGAGCTTCCCTTTGTAATCTCATTTTCTCCATCTCCAGCACTTAATTGCCAAATGGATATTGTGAGGATTAATTAGTTAAATGTTTGTACCATGCTTTGAAAATGTCAAGTGCTACCGTATTAAGGAGGGGAGGGGTAAAAAAAAGTATTATTAAAAGCCTGTGGGGTTTTTTTTTTTACCTGCCTTTCTCACAATAGAGAACAGGAGGGGCCCTTTACATCTCTGATGAGGTAACTTCAAATTGTCCTTAATTTTCATTTTAAGAAAAGCCACGATAACCTTCAATTACAGGAGACACCCTATCTTTTGACTTATCTTCTACCTCCCTCCTCGTAAATCACCAAGTGCCACTCATTTGAGGTTTTTCTGATGTGCCTCTTTGAGCAAAACAACACGAAAGGAGGGATTTTTTTATTTTATTTGGAGTTATGACGAGGCAATTTCTGAAGACGATGGGAAGCAGCCGGCAGGAAAGGCAAAGTCCTTGAAAGGTTTCAGCATCTGGATCTTAATACTTGATCCATTCAGTATCCAAAATTCACCTCATATCATACAACCGTGCTCATCCAATAGGGCGGCCACAAAATGGCGGCCATAAAACGGCAGCCATAAAATGGTTGCCACAAAAGGATATATAGATGATATATAGATATATAGATGGAGATAGATGATGATGATGATTATTATTATTATTATTATTATTATTATTATTATTATTATTGTAATAGTCGGAGGCAGGAGTCGGCAATCAAGTCTTTATTAGAATTCAACACAACAGAAAACAGATGAGAACCAAGCCATAACAAGTGCCGGTGTTTACATACTAACTCTGGCTGAGGTAACAACCAATCGGGTGAGAGAGCTTTGCTGCCCTAGCACCCGACGAACGAACTAGCCAATCACAACAACCTGTAATACTAAGCCTTCCTTTGCTTAGTCTCTGGGCAGGACATAATGCTCCTTCCCCCTTATGTTGGAGCAAATGTAATCTTCCAAATACGCTGGACTGTGACGCTCCCTATTCGAACGGCGAGGACTGATGACACTTTCCGGTACAACCGCCAGATGACACTTTACGGTACACTGCCACACGGGGATTGGGAATCTGCAATTCCACCAGTGATTCTTTCTAGGGAATTTCCCTCGTTCTCTGAGGTCGGGGAACCACTTACAACTTCAGGACCCCTAGGTGTAGGTGAATGGTGGGGTTTTCCTGTAACTACTGTTTCCTCCCTTGATAACATGGTGTCCGCCTCAGACTGATCGGTAATCCCAGACCGTGGACAAATTTGGTCGATATGCCTTTTCCAGCAGCGGCCGTCCGAAAGACCCACTTCGTAGGAATGTGGCCCTAACTCCCAAACTGGACCCTCCGCATAGGAGCGAGCAAATACTTGAGCCCCAACTCCCAGCCCTCGACGGGAAGGCTCAGGCCAAGGTGAGGCCATCGCATACTGCGGATGAAGTCTGTCCAGAGTAATGCGCAAATTACGACCCATTAAAAGCTCGGCTGGTGATTTGTTGGTGGCCACACAGGGCGTTGAATGCTGGGTCAACAGTAATTCAGGCAACCTTTGTTGCCAAGACCCCTTCGGTAACTTCTTTAGGGTGTCCTTTGTGGTGCGCACCATGCGCTCTGCCTGGCCATTACTGGACGGGTGCCAAGGAGAAATCAGGGCGTGGCGAACCCCAATAGAGGACAAATACGTTTCCATTAATACCGAGGTGAATTGGGGTCCATTGTCGGAGACCAATAGGTCCGGGTACCCATGGGTTGCAAACAGAGCCTCTAGTGAATCGATTACTGCCTGGGACGTGGTTGACTGGAGGTGTACCACCTCTAGCCACTTTGAGTGCACATCTACAAGGATAAGGAACATTTGACCCATGAAGGGTCATGCAAGGTCAACGTGGACCCGGGCCCATGGCCCCGCCGGTGGCTCCCAAGCTAATGGAACCGCTCGAGCAGGCGCCGGTCAGTTCTCCTGACAATTACGGCAACTCGCCACCCGTTGTTCTACATCTCCGTCGATGCCAGGCCACCAGACATAGCCCCTGGCTAACGCCTTCATGCGCACTACCCCTGGGTGTCCTCTATGCAGGGTCGATAGGACCCTTGTTCTAAACACCGCTGAAATCACTACCCTAGAACCTCGCAATAGACATCCTCGAATTACAGATAATTCGGTGCGGCAACGAAAATACGGATAAAAATCACAGGACATAATAATAATAATAATAATAATAATTATTATTATTATTATTATTATTATTATTATTATTATTATTATTATTATTTATTAGATTTGTATGCCGCCCCTCTCCAAAGACTCGGGGCGGCTCACAACACAATACACAATGTACAAATCCAATATTAAAAAAACAGATTAAAACCCTTATCATAAAAATTAATCACACAACCCAAACAAACCATGCATAAATCATAGTAGCTACAGAGAACATCCACTTCCCCAAGCCTGGCGACATAGGTGGGTTTTTAGGAGCTTGGGAAAGGCAAGGAGGGTGGGGGCAGTTCTAATCTCTGGGGGGAGTTGATTCCAGAGGGCAGGGTCCCGCCAGATGGCATCGCTTAATTGACGGGACCCAGAGAAGGCCAACTCTGTGGGACCTAACCGGTCGCTGGGATTCATGCAGAAGAAGGCGGTCCTGAAGGTATTCTGGTCCGTCCTTCTGCCGCTATCCTTAATGCCGTCCTTCTCCTTAGACTCAGGGTGGCTTACAATATGTTAGCAATAGCACTTTTTAACAGAGCCAGCATATTGCCCCCACAACCGGGTCCTCATTTCCCCCCCCTCAGAAAGATGGAAGGCTTAGTCAACTTTGAGCCGGTGGTGAGATTTGAATCATACAAATCTAATAAATTGTTATTGTTATTGTTGCTGTTGCTGTTGCTGTTGCTGTTGCTGTTGCTGTTGTTTTGTTGTTGTTGTTGTTTTGTTGTTGTTTTGTTGTTGTTGTTTTTTTAAAAATCAAATAAATAAATAAATAAATAAAATATATATCCCGGTACCGGTAGGAAAAATGTAAGTGAAGCCCTCCACTGGACTTAATCACTGAGCTATTGCGCTGCCCAACAGAACTAGACAAAGATAAAAAAGCATTGGATAGGGCAGTGATGGTGAACCTATGGCATGGGTGCCATAGGTCGCACGTGGAGCCATATCTGTCGGCATATATGTGCACTGGCCAGCTAATTTTCGGTTCACATGGAGGCTCTAGAAGGGCATTATCAGCTTCCAGAGGTCCTCCCAGGGGATGGGGGAGGATGTTTTTGCCCTCCCCAGGCTCCAGGGGAAGCGTCTGCAGCTGGGGAGGGTAAAAAATGGGCCTATCGGGCCCAACAGAAGTTGGAAAATGGGCTATTTCTGGCCTCCAGAGAGCCTCCCCCTGGGGAGGGGAGGCAATTTTCGCTATCCCCAGGCATTGAATTATGGGTGTGGGCATTTGTGCAGGCACGATAGTGTGGGCCCATGCGCTTTCGGCACCTGAGGGAAAAAAGTTTCACCATCACTGGTATAGGAGAACTTTGAAATGTCTTCATGTACATACAGCTAGGTAGGTACATAAGAACATAAGAACCTAAGAAGAGCCCTGCTGAATCAGGCCAAAGCCCATCGAGTCCAGCATTCTGTGGGCCACCAATTGTCCATGGGGATCTTGAGCCTGAGCAGAAAGGGAAGGCAAGACCCTCCCTTTCCCCTGACCCCCAACAAATGGTACTCAAGGGAATCCTGCCTGCCTCAACCAACATAGAGGCAGCACATGGACATCTGTTTCAATAACCACCGATACACTTGGCATCCATGAATCTGTCTAATCCTGCCTTGAAGCTATCAAGGCTGACAGCTGTCACGACCTCTTCTGGAAGTGAATTCCATAAACCAACGACCCTCTGGGTGAAGAAATATTTCCCTTGATTTGTCCTCACTTTCTTACCTGTGAGCTTTAGTGGGTGCCCCCTCGTCCCAGTATTGTGTGATAGAGAAAATAATTTTTCTCTATCCACCTTTTCTATCCCATGCATGATTTTATACACTTCGATCAAATCACCCCTTAAACACCGTCTTTCAAGGCTGAAGAGACCAAGGTGTTGCAACCTGGTATGTTTATGTTTATGTTTATTTAGATTTGTATGCCGCCCCTCTCCGCAGACTCGGGGCGGCTCACAGCAGAATAACAAAAAACAATTACAGCAAATCTAAATTTCTACTAAAAACATTTTAAAAAAAAACAAAAAAAACCCATTTTCTAAACACACATACATACACACATACCATTCATAAATTGTATATGCCCGGGGGAGATGTCTCAGTTCCCCCATGCCTGACGACACAGGTGGGTCTTAAGGAGCTTACGAAAGGCAAGGAGAGTAGGGGCAGTTCTAATCTCCGGGGGGAGTTGGTTCCAGAGGGTCGGGGCTGCCACAGAGAAGGCTCTTCCCCTGGGGCCCGCCAACCGACATTGTTTAGTTGATGGGACCTAATCGGGTCGCTGGGATTCGTGCGGCAGCAGACGGTCTCGGAGATATCCTAAGGGAGGTGCTCCATTTCCTTGATCATTCTTGTTGCCCCTTTTTGCACCTTTTCCAGTTCCATTCTATCCTTCTTGAAATGCGGGTAAGATAAGGAAGAGGGAGGGAGGGAGGAGCGGGAGATGGAGGGCGGGAGGAGGTAAGATAACGTGTCCTCAGTTTACATTAACTCTAAAATTACAGCTGAAAATGAACACGGGTTCAAAACTCTCTGAACGAGAAGTCTTTGCGATGGCACCTGCTTTCATTTGCTCTACTTTGAAACCCTGCCAGCATTTCGTAAAGGTTGTTGATCTGCAAACTTGTTCCTACATGCCTCTTTTTACGGTCCGTGGCCTGACTCAAGAGTTGGTGAAGCCTTCCCAAATAAGCTCGGATCCTGTTCAATGTAATTCTCAAGAGGCAGCTTAACTTCAGAGATCCTGAAGGCGAAGGCCGCCGTATTATCTAAAGCTCTAATCCGATGTGCATTTGTTCTGAAGGGATCCCATTCAATCCTTCAGGTGCACCAGATTAGCAATAGCATTTAGATTTATATACCGTTTCATAGTGCTTTTGCAGCCCTCTCTAAGGGGTTTACAGAATCAGCATATTGATTTGACCCACCTTGGAAGGATAGAAGGCTGAGTCAAGCTTGAGTTGGTGGTGAGATTTGAACTGCTGAACTAGTTATTTGAAGATAGCTATCATCTATCTATTGATGTATCATCTGTCTGTCTGTCTGTCTGTCTGTCTGTCTGTCTATCTATCTATCTATCTATCTATCTATCTATCTATCCTCTATCTATCTATCTATCTATCTATCTATCTATCTATCTATCTATCTATCTATCTATCATTTTCCATCCATTCATTCATGCATGCATCCATCCATCCATCCAGTGATGGGCTACCAAAAGTTACAACCACACTGTGGGCGTGGTTTATGCATTTTGTTTCAACATGTTTCAGTGCAAATTGGGTGCTCTAGGGTGGAGCTACAAATTTTGCTACTGGAACTGTGTTCCTGACCGTTCCCGTAGGAGGCTATCACTCCATCCATCCATCCATCCATCCATCCCTCCATCCATCCGTATGTCCATCCGTCCATCCATCATCTATCTATCTATCTATCTATCTATCTATTTATTTATTTATTTATTTATTTATTTATTTATTCTTTGTCCAATATACAATACATATGAAAGGGAATAGACATTAAGTGATATATAAAAGATAGGAAGTGAAGAGGAAGAGAAGTAGGTGGGAAGGAAAGAATATATATGATAAAATGGAAAGGAAAGACAATTGGACAGGGGACGAAAGGCACATCAGTGCACTTATGTACGCCCCTTACTGGCCTCTTAGGAACCTGGAGAGGTCAATCGAGGAGAGTCTGAGGGAGAAATGTTGGGGGGTGGGGGTTGACACTATTGAGTCAGGTAATGAGTTCCACGCTTCGACGACTCAATTGTTAAAGTCATATTTTTTACAGTCAAGTTTGGAGCGATTAACATTGAGTTTGAAGCTGTTGCATGCTCTTGTGTTGTTGCGGTTGAAGCTGAAGTAGTCGTTGACCAGAAGGACATTACAGCGAATGATTTCGTGGGCAATACTTAAATCTTGTTTTAGGCGCCGCAGTTCTATCTATCTATCTATCTATCTATCTATCTATCTATCTATCTATCTATCTATCTATCTATCTACCTACCTACCTATCTTCCCTCCCTCCCTCCCTCCCTCCCTCCATCCAACCGTCCATCCGTCCGTCTGTCTGTCTGTTTATCATCTATCGAAGTATCATCTCTCATCTCTCTCTTTCTCTCTCTCTCTCTGTGTCTACCTACCTACCTACCTAACCCACCCAACCCAACCCATCCATCCATCCATCCATCCATCCATCCATCCATCCTGAACTGACTCAAATAAAAGATTGTTTTTCCTTAACTAACTTACTTTATCAGCTCAGATGCCTTTCCCAAATTGATTCTGCCAGCTAAGCCCAACGGAGTCCTGCCATCAAATCCTGTAGGCTTTTGTTGAATTTACCCAGGCTTTGTTCCTAGTGGTGCTTGGTCAATCTGCCCCTTCACAGTGGGAAAGTGTGCATCCATGTGCAAGTGCTCATGACGGGAGAAATCAATATAGAGCTGAAACCATCTGCTCATTCTTATTCTCCCTGAGCAAACGGGGGAAATAAATACATAAGCATCGAGCATTTAACCTTCGAGTGGAATAAAGAGCAATGAAGTGTCTCATGGACCATCCAATGAGTTCTTACCTTCTCTCGTATCTTCTGCTTAGCCATTTCCTTTTATTTGCTTAGATTCCTTTGGGTCATCTTTCAAGATCAGGGTCAAATGAAGCTTCATTGCTCTTTGGGGATTTTTAATTAAGCTTTATTCCATTGCAGAACATGCACGAGGGATTAACAAAGTAGGAAAGGAAGCCAGAGTTAAAAAGGTTTTGCTTTGGAAAGAAAACGTATCAGGAAAGACTTAATGAACTCAATCTGTATAGTCTGGAGGACAGAAGGAAAAGGGGGGGGGGGACATGATCGAAACATTTAAATATGTTAAAGGGTTAAATAAGGTTCAGGAGGGAAGTGTTTTTAATAGGAAAGTGAACACAAGAACAAGGGGACACAATCTGAAGTTAGTTGGGGGAAAGATCAAAAGCAACGTGAGAAAATATTATTTCACTGAAAGAGTAGTAGATGCTTGGAACAAACTTCCAGCAGACGTGGTTGGTAACTCCACAGTAACTGAATTTAAACATGCCTGGGATAAACATATATCCATCCTAAGATAAAACACAGGAAATAGTATAAGGGCAGACTAGATGGATCATGAGGTCTTTTTCTGCCGTCAGTCTTCTATGTTTCTATGTTTCTACATGGCATAAGTGCCCATGTCACACCAACACTCCGCAGTCTGCATTGGTTGCCGATCAGTTTCCGGTCACAATTCAAAGTGTTGGTTATGACCTATAAAGCCCTTCATGGCACCAGACCAGATTATCTCCGGGACCACCTTCTGCAGCACGAATCCCAGCGACCAGTTAGATCCCACAGAGTGGGTCTTCTCCGGGTCCCGTCAACTAAACAATGCCGCTTGGCGGGACCCAGGGGAAGAGCCTTCTCTGTGGCGGCCCCGGCCCTCTGGAACCAACTCCCCCCAGATATTAGAATTGCCCCCACCCTCCTTGCCTTTCGTAAGCTCCTTAAAACCCACCTCTGCCGTCAGGCATGGGGGAACTAAGATACTCTTTCCCCCTAGGCCTTTACAATTTTATGCATGGTATGTCTGTATGTATGATTGGTTTTTATATAATGGGTTTTTAATTGTTTTTAGTATTGGATTATTTTGTATACTGTTTTATTATTGTTGTTAGCCGCACCGAGTCTGCCGAGAGGGGCGGCATACAAATCCAATAAATCAAATCAAATCAAATCAAATCAAGTGGTACCAATGGATCAAAAATAAAAACAAAATGTAATGATATAGGGTGTCAGTGTATATAAAAATAAAAATTTAGCAATAGTGATAGACGAAACAAGTATTTATGAATAATAGTTATTTTTCCCTTTTATTACATAGAATGAGAGACATTAATGCTTATTGCTATTTCTTTTTCTTTTCTACTTCACTTATCACAATCTGGATATATATAATTTAATAGAACATATAGTGTAAGCAATGGTAAACTTGAAATGCTATAGACACAGATTATGATCTGTAAAAAAATATCTGAGAAATATTTATGTTTATTTTCTGAAAAAGCAATAAATAAACTTAAAAAAAATAAAATAAAAAGGTTTTGCTTTTTGATTCAACTATATCTTGAAACCGGTAGTCCTTGACTCACGACAGTTTATTTACTGCCTGCTCAAAGTTACGACGACATGGAAAAAAATGACTTATGACATTTCTTCCACAGTTATGACCAGGGGCAGGCTACCCTCGCAAAAACACAACTTTTGTTTCTAGAAATGTTTTGATTTGAAATTGTTTTGACCTGGACCTCAAAAGGGTTGAACATTTTTTGGAGTTTTTGAAATCCTCCGTATCTTTCACATCAGGGCTAATTTGTAAAGACCTGCAAATGTTTTTTTTGGGGGGGGCAGCTTTGGGTTCCCCCCTTTTAAAAAAATGTAAACAAGTCCTGCTGATAGCCAGGACAGGATTTAAATTTCACATGGAATATTTTTTCCAGCGAATCTTCCATCGAGGTAGATCCCGAGTGGATTTCATATCTTGTTTTTGTTTTAATTTGGCAGATAATTAAAGGTGTTGATGTGATCCGAGCCCTGAAAATGAGTGCAGAAAGTTTGACACTTGGCACCACTCTTTACCACGTATGGAGCAATAAGAAAACCGGTCCGGCTTCTTTTGGAGCCTCTGGTAAAAACTTTTATCTAAGTCATCAGATTTAGCAATTTGTAGCTGATCTAATCTCCCTGGAGAATCCTTGCTCTCCAAATTAACATTCACCAGGTTGGCTTCGGTTTAACGCTGAGTGTTCGCACACAGCGGCAAGTTACAAATTGTACCACGTGGCCCTCTCCCCCCTTTCATTTCCCCTCTTTCCTCCCCTTTCATTTGGTCTTGAATCAAACAGATGGGCAGATTTGCTTAACAATAGGTCTTTGTGAATCATATCACTGATTGCCAATGAATCTTTAGTAATTAACATTATAGGCAACTGAAGAGTCATGTCGCCACCGTTAATGTTCAACCCTGTTATGAAAAGGGGGGAAAAGGCAAGTTAATTCATCTGCCCCCTTTTTAATTAGCTTATCTTCTTTCATTCCTGCCACTCTAAATTGGCATGAAAAGGGAGAGAAAGAAAGAAAGAAAGAAGAAGGAAGGAAGGAAAAGGAAGGGAGGAAGGATTGGAGGAAGGAAGGAAGGAAAAGGAAGGGAGGAAGGAAGAGGCATGAAGGAAGGGAAAGAAGAAGAGGGAGGAAGGAAGAAAAGGAGGGAGGAAGGGAGGGAGGGAGGAAAGCAGGAAGGGAGAAAGAAAGAGGGAAGGAGGAAAGAAGGAAAGAAAATAAGAAAGAAAGAAAAAAGAAAGAAAGAAAGAAAAAGAAGGAAAGAAGAAAGGGAGGAAAGGAGGAAAGGAAGGAAGAAAGAAAGAAAGAAAGAAAGAAAGAAAGAGGGAGATAGAAAAAGAGGAAAGGAGGAAAATAAAGAATTTAACAATTTGTGTTAATTGACATCAGAGGTGGGTTCCTCCTGGTTCAGATGGTTCAGCCAAACTGGTAGGAAGGCTCTGGTGATGTCACGATGATATCACGGAACTAGTTCAGTTTGTGGACACCGCCATCTTTTTAAAAAATCCCCTTTTTCCCCTTTTGAGCATGCACAGAAGCGGAGTTTCGGGCACTGAGTGAACATCGCCATCTTGTTTTCAGCTTTAAAAAAATATTAAATATTTTTTCAGCCCTGCACATGTATCACCATCTTGTTTTTGGCTTTTTTGGGAAGTATTTTTTTGTAAATGGAAAAATGGTTCTTGAGAAGAGGCAAAAAACTCTTGAACACCAGTTCTTATCTAGAAAAGTTCATAAGTAGAGGCGTTCTTAGGTAGAGGTACTACTGTATATTCATACATACTATTAAAACGATTGCAGGAAATGTTGGATGTATTTATTATGCATACGTTTTATTATAAAAAACGAATGCAGAACTCATTTTAACAGTCAATCAAAGCATAGATTTGATCTCAAATGCTACTTAAGCCCTAAATTTGGGGCTGCAATAAACAATTATCAGAAGAGGAAATTACAATATTTTGTTTTAATATCTCTTGATGGGTTTACGCAGTATTTCAGCTGCTTTTTCTCAAGCAAATGGTAGCCTACTTTCACTAAGATAATATTCATAAAGCCTTGATTAATTAATATAAACATATTTCACAGAGGGATTATACATTCCTGGTTCGCCAAAGCTTTGAAGTATTGAAATCAGATTGCAAAGGAATTGGCAGTTAGCAGTCTGTTCGAATCTGGTTCCTATAGTTTCTCACACATGGATTACACCTTTGTTTAATCACCTTAGGAATCTGGGAAACTGGATTTTAGGGGAAGATTTTTGATTTGATAAGGGAGCCATTGACATCTCCAGATTTGCTTCATGACATGATAGCCAAATATGCCAATTCTTGATTTACAACTATAATTGGGACCAGAATTTCAACTTGTGAAGGACCCAAATTTTTACCTCACGACCATGTGAATTGGGGGCAGATTGCCATCACTGCCACTACCAGCTCCTGAGCATGTGCAGAAACCAAAAACATGTTGAAATCTTGCGAGGGGATCAATGTTCCCTCTAATTTTTTCCCAGTGTGGGCGGAAAAGTATGAGGTCTGAGTGGCACATTTTCATGCCTGGATCGGTTAGAAACCCGGTCGTTAAGCGAATCTGTCTTCTCCTTCTTTTTTCAGGGCCGTTGCGACTTTGAACGGTCAGTAAATGAACCGTTTTAAGTCAAGGACAAACTGCCTTCTTCCCTAGATGTTTTCTGTGGAGCTTCAAAATGGACTCCTGATCTGCTTCTAAAAGAACGCACCGGCCAGACAGATAATCCTGGAGGGGATGCGCGCGTGAGAGAGATGTATTTATTTATTTATTTATTTATTTTTTATTTTGTCCAATACACAATGAGGGTTTTAGTGGGTATATATCTCCTCTATAGAGGAGATACTCATAGTAAAATATATCTATGAAAGAATAGAAAAGAAGGTATAGTAATAGAACATATCAATGAAAGAATAGAAGAAGAGATATAGAAATAGAAGAAAGGTATAGGAGATATAGGAGAGCAATAGGACAGGGGACGGAAGGCATTCTAGTGCACTTGTACTCGCCCCTACTGACCTCTTAGGAATCTGGATAGGTCAACCCCTAACCCCCAACACTTCTCCTTAGACTCTCCACGATTGACCTCTCCAGGTTCCTAAGAGGTCAGTAAGGGGTGTGCATAAGTGCACTAGTGTGCCTTTCGTCCCCTGTCCAATTGTCTTTCCTTTATCTCATATATCATATATATTTTCTTCCTTTCATATATCTTCTCCTCTATTTTTACATATTATCTTTATATATATTACTTCATGTCTATTCTCTTCCATATGTATTGTGTATTGAACAAATGAATAAACGAATAAATAAACAAACAAACAAACAAACAAATAAATAAATAAATAAATAGTATATAGTGTATAATAGATATTATAAACTATAAAAATATAGATGGGTGATTTGTCTCCTTGCTTGCATTGTAATTCTTATCTACAGATGCTAAGATATTGAAGATTAAAGTCGTGTTTTTCTTATCAGATTGGGTGGCCCGCTCTCATTTAAATATTTAAATATTAATCTTAAATATTAAAATAATCACAATGCATTTCAAAGGGGATTCCCTGATGGAATATGACACATCTTCCCGATAGACTCGGTTAATTTTATTCTTTGTAACTTCCTCTGCATAAGCTTTGTGTCATCATGTAGGGCTCTAGAGTAAGTAAATCAAAACTCGAGCCTCTAAATGTATTCCAGAATGTGATCGGGGTATGTAGATTTATTTTATTTTTATTTTTATTCATTCAATATTTTTATGTCGCCCTTCTCCTTAGACTCAGGGTGGTTTATAACATGTTAGCAATAGCACTTTTTAAAAGAGAATCAGCATATTGCTCGCACAATCCGGGTCCTCATTTTACCCACCTGGGAAGAATGAAAGGCTGAGTCAACCTTGAGCCGGTGATTGTTGTGGTTAGCTCTGGCCTAGCTCCCGCCCCAAGGACTGTGGATGTGGGGGAGACATCCACATGCTGCAAGCCTGTTTTGCCCCCGGTGGAATCTGCTGATGAAGGCTCCTCTGACCAAGAAGACATGAGTGACAGGGAGGAGGAGAGTGTGGCAGACAGCTCAGAAGGAGATCAGTTATCTAGTTCCTCCTTGGATTCAGAACAAGAGTTAATGATACAGCCTTGCATGCGGAGAGCGACGCATAGGCAACAACAACTGAGAGATTATTATCAAAGAAAATGAGGACACCTGTGGTTGGGTGGGGATGTGGTCATTAGTGAGGCTGCTATAAAGAGCAGCCTCTGGGTTTGGCCATTGTGGAGGATTATCTGATCGTTGTGTTTTGTGACTGCTTTACTGACTTTGACCTTTTGTGTGCTGATTTTTCCCCACTTTGAAACTAAACCAGAGCAAAGTGTGTTTCACTTTGTGAAAGAAGAAGGACTGTGAATTGCCTCACAGCTGCAAGCTAAGTATCACAGAACTGATAAGGGACTTGTACAAATTATCAGTTTGTTTGGTATAGCTCTTTGCTATACCAAAAGAGGGCTTAGGTTAAGGGAATTTTCATTACAAAGAACATTGTTTTGAATTTTCAAACATGTGTGTGTCTGAAATTTGTACCTGTGAATTTTTGGGAGGAGTCTACCAGAGAGCCTGACAGAACAGTGATGAGATTTGAACTGCTGACCTTCAGATCTACTGTCAGCTTCAGTGGCCTGCAGTACAGCCCTCTATCGGATGCGCCACCTCGGCTCTTTAAAACTGAACAACCCTCTCGCCGTAGATATGATACCATCTATCCCACAGTTTACCATACAGTTATTTCAGTTGTTCCAAGAACGTTTCACACTCATTTTTCACTAATCAGGTGGCCCTGATTAGGCGGTAGGAAAAGCAAGTAGAATGCTTGGCTGCATAGCTAGAGGTATAACAAGCAGGAAGAGGGAGATTGTGATCCTGCTGTATAGAGCGCTGGTGAGGCCACATTTGGAATACTGTGTTCAGTTCTGGAGACCTCACCTACAAAAAGATACTGGCAAAATTGAACGGGTCCAAAGATGGGCTACAAGAATGGTGGAAGGTCTTAAGCATAAAATGTATCAGGAAAGACTTCATGAACTCAATCTGTATAGTCTGGAGGACAGAAGGAAAAGGGGGAACATGATAGAAACATATGTTAAAGGGTTAAATAAGGTTCAGGAGGGAAGTGTTTTTAAAAGGAAAGTGAACACAAGAACAAGGGAGGGGCATAATTTGAGGTTAGTTAGGGGAAAGATCAGAGGTAACGTGGGAAAATATTATTTGACTGAAAGAGTAGTAGATGCTTGGAACAAACTTCCAGCAAACGTGGTTGGTAAATCCACAGTAACTGAATTGAAACATGCCTGGGATAAACATATATCCATCCTAAGATAAAATACAGGAAATAGTAGAAGGGCAGACTAGATGGACCAGGAGGTCTTTTTCTGCCGTCAATCTTCTATGTTTCTATGTTTCTATGAATATAGTTAGAGGACTGCAAGGAATATAAATCCTTCCGTTTTCCACCATTGAGTCAGAACTGAAGAAGCTTCTTGGATGAGAGCTGAAACATCTTCAAGGTAAAACAAAGTGCAATTTTGTGTGGGTTTTTTTTTAAAAAAATCATTTTGGGGACTTCTCCCCCCCCCCTTTTCTTTATTTTTCTATTCATTTTTTGAATAATTTTAATGTATTTTTGGTTAGAATAGAATAGAATTCTTTATTGGCCAAGTGTGATTGGACACACAAGGAATTTGTCTTTGGTGTAGATGCTCTCAGTGTACATAAAAGAAAAGATATGTTTGTCAACTATCATGAGGCACAACACTTAATGATTGTCATAAGGTACAAATAAACAATTAAGAAACAATCAATATTAATAAAAATCTTAAGGATACAAGCAACAAGTTACAGTCATACAGTCATAAGTGGGAGGAGATGGGTTTTAGGAACGATGAGAAAAAAACTAGTAGTAATAGTAGTGCAGACTTAGTAAATAGTTTGACAGTGTCAAGGGAATTATTTGTTTTGCAGTGATGGCGTTCGGGGGAAAACTGCCTTTGTGTCTATTTGTCTTGGTGTGCAGTGCTCTGTAGCAATGTTTTGAGGATAGGAGTTGAAACAGTTTGTGTCCAGGATGCGAGGGGTCAGTAAATATTTTCACCACCCTCTTTTTGACTCGTGCGTATACAGGTCCTCAATGGAAGGCAGGTGGACAGCAATTGTTTTTTTCTGCAGTTCTGATTCTCCTCTGAAGTCTGTGTCGGTGTTGTTTGGTTGCAGAACCGATCCTGACAGTTACAGAGGTGCAGATGACAGACTCAATGATTCCTCTGTAGAATCATATGGGTTTTTCCATATTTATTTTTACACCTGAGAAAAGAAGAAGAGGTTAAAATAGCCACTTTTTTCTACATTGCAATGCAATGAGGACAAGTACAGATCTGTACATTGGAGAAACAAAACAGCCACTTCATAGATGTAATAACACAACACAGGAGAAGAAACCCATACTGTGGAAGCCAGTAGCAACTTTCCCACTGCGTCATAAGGTAATCAGCAAAATACATTAAAAAGCAAAAAAATTACCACTGTAATGAAATATCCTGATAAAAATGAGTGCTAAAGTACACATAACCACATCACAAGACTCTGTAACTTATCCCATTGTAACCTGGTGTGTTTAATCTGCTAAATAAAAGAGTAACAGCTCTGTAATTATACCTGGTGTTTGCCTTGGTTAGTTTAGCTTGTGTGTACCTGTTAATGGGTCTTAGTGTATTATATAAATCAGGTTTGTCTGGTTAATTCAATTCTCAATATCATGAGAAAATATTATTTTACTGAAAGAGTAGTAGATCCTTGGAACAAACTTCCAGCAGACGTGGTAAATAAATCCACAGTAACTGAATTTAAACATGACGGGGATAAACACATATCCATCCTAAGATAAAATACAGAAAATAGTATAAGGGCAGACTAGATGGACCATGAGGTCTTTTTCTGCCATCAGACTTTTATGTTTCTATGTTTCAAAGTGTTTTGAGAACTCAGAAGATGGTTAAGCAGGTTGAATGAATCCAGCATTTAAGTCTGTACAGAGTTTTCCATTATATTTTGGGGCATTGGAGAAGAAAAAACAGAACAAAGCTCTGTTGGACTCTGACCGTCGATTGAGTATCAAGATGGTTGCCAATGAACTGAACTTGTTGTCTACTGTTGTGTTTCGCATTGCTACTGAAGATTTAGTAATGAGGAGAGTATGCGCCAAGCTCATGCCCAAGGTGTTGTCAGACAACTAGTGATGGGCAAACCCAATGGTGTTTGGGTTCGGCGAGTTCAGACGAACTTCACGCAAAATCCGTGGCATCAAAGCTCCGTCCCCAGAATCCCATCGTTTTTTATTTTTATGGATTTTATTTTATTTTTTTTTACGTGAAAGGACCTCCCTTTGCTTGCGGCGCTGCTGCGGCATCCTTTCACGTACATATGCCTCTCGGTTGAGCCGAGAGGCAAATAAGGAGCTGTGATGTTCCGTCAATACACCAGGTTTATTCGACACAAAAATATGTAACCCTTCCTTGGTGCAGAGCTGAAGGGATTGGATACTGTAGCCTAGAGGTTAATTCTCTGCCTTACAAGGCAAAGGTTGCAGGTTCAAGTCCCAGTGAGGGTATGGCTAGCTGATGAGGCCAAAATAAGGCCGAATTAGATCTATTCTAGTCTCCCTTAATTTTCAAATTCAGCAAAAAACATGTGACATTATATATATGTTTGTGTGTGTGTGTGTGAGTATGAAAGGACCTCCCTTTGCTTGCGGCGCCGCTGCGGCGTCCGTTCATGTAAATTTTTTTATTTATTTTTATATGAAAAGACCTCCATTTGCTTGCGGTGCTGCAAGCAAAGGGAGCTGGGGAATCCCACGAAGAGATTCTGGGGGCGGAGCTTTGACATCACGTATACCGGCAGGTTGCTAAGCACGCCAAGGTGATCACTTCCTGGATGTGCTGGAAAGACTCCGAAAAAGGGTCATCAAGACAAGAAAAGACATCTCCGCTATCTGGCAACTCCATCATGACAATGCGCCTTGCCACAACGTGCTACGAATCCATGAGTTCCTGGTCAAACACCAGGTTCCAACGCTGCCCCCCCCCCTATAGTCCGGACGTTGCCCCAGCAAACTTCTTTTTCTTCCCTAGGATTAAGGCAGCCCTGAAAGAAACCTGTTTTTCGTCCATAGAAGAGGTCCAATCAGCCGTGACAAAGACCTTGCGAGAGGTCCCCAAAGACGCCTTCCAGGGCTCATACTGGTCACGGCAGTGTCACTGGAAAAAATGTGTAGAGGCCCAAGGACAGTACTTTGAAGAATTTTAAGTGTTTGTGCAAATCTGTTCAATAAATTACTTTTTAAAAAAATAATTGCATTACTTTTGGAATGCACCCTGTATGTAAATCCGAACAGCCATAAAATCACCAGCTATGTTTGTCTATAGACAGATAAAAGAAAATACTGTGAGAAAAAGGTGGTTTAATGAAATGGCAATTAACAAAAGTGACTTCTTAATTAATAAAAGTGAACAAAAATTGTTTTGTGGTTTGCACATATGAGAATGAAAGGCACACCGTGTCTCATTTATGAATGTACAATACATTGTGAAATACATTGTACATAGCAACATGTAATGTCCTGGAAATAATTATTACTATAGACAGATAAAGGAAATACTGTGAGAAAAAGGTGGCTAAATGCAATGGCAATTAACGAAGGTGTCTTCCTAATTAATAAAGGTGAACAAAAATTATTTTGTGGTTTGTACATAAGATAATGAAAGGCACACTATGTCTCATTTATGAATGTACGATACGCTGTGAAATACATCGTACTTAGCAACACGTGATGTCCTGGAAATAATTATTACTTATGCTTTGCAACTGATGTGCTGATTCCTGATAACAAATAATAACCCGGACATATTTCTACCTTGAGGACTTTAAACAGTCCAAAGGTTGACAGAAGGTGAGTTAGTGGTAGTAAGGAACAGGTAGTCCTTGTTTAATGACTGTTTGAAGTTACAAAATTCAGATGGACTAAAATTGATGACGATTGAAGTGTCCCGGGATCATGTGACCACTTTTTGCAACCTTCTATCAAACAAAGTCAATGGGGGGTCCTGGTTTTGGTTGGTTCTGTAGAATCAACAACACAAGAGCACACAACAGATTTAAACTTAATATTAACCGCTCCAAACTTGACTGTAAAAAATATGACTTCAGTAACCGAGTTGTCGAAGCGTGGAACTCATTACCGGACTCCATAGTGTCATCCCCAAACCCCCAACATTTTACCCTTAGATTATCTACGGTTGACCTATCCAGATTCCTAAGAGGTCAGTAAGAGGCGAGTACAAGTGCACTAGAGTGCCTTCCGTCCCCTGTCTTCTATTCCTATATCTCTTCTTCTATTCTTTCATTGATATGTTCTATTACTATACCTTCTTTTTTATTATTTCTTAGATATATTTTACTATGAGTATCTCCTCTATAACCTTCATCGTGTATTTTACTATGTGTATATAGATATATACCCACTAAAACCCTCATTGTGTATTGGACTAAATAAATAAATAAATAAATAAACAAACAAACAAACAAACAAACAAATAAATAAAAATAAATCAGTAGTGAGAATTTTTTTCCCCACTCGCCAAACCAGGAGCAATCGCTGACTGGCCACACCCCCGAACCAGCTCTCTCAGAGGTTCCATAGGAGCCGCCATTTTGTTTTTGGCTTCTATGCATACGCAAAAGCTTTGTTTTCAGGACTGCACATGTGCGTGTACTTGAACAGTACAGGAGGAAGCAAACCGGTGGTGAGGTAAGTTAGAAACCCCATCCCCTGCCCCTGTTTTTGAGACAAGCTTCCTTTGCAAAATGGCGGCTCTTGTGCCCATTCACAAAATGGCTGCCATGAAGGATAGCTATAGAGCAGTGGTTCTCAACATTTCTAATGCCGCAACCCCTTAATACAGTTCCTCATGTTGTGGTGACCCGCAACCATACGTCTAGAGTTAAAAAAACGAAATTTAAAACCCATAGATATTAAAAGCAATCATTACTGCATGATGAACAACAATAAGCTGATGAACATCAGAGTGTTATCATCATACTAATCAAAGCTCTCTTTCACACACACACATGCACACACACAAATACACAGACACACAAACACTCGTTTATGCTCAAATTTACCCATGGAGTTAGAATATGTGTCGGCTTGGAAGTAATAATTATACTCCTGAGCACCAAAGTGTTTATTAAATTATCAAATTAATACACCTCTTGACATGTTGGGCTTTGTGAGTAATTATAGTTTAGCACCGTAGTAATAATTGGCAAGATTTATGTAACCCATGAAGGAGCAACTAAAGCCAAAAAGCTGTCTTGGAATAATTAAAGCGAGGAGGCATGTTCAACAGGTAATGCCAGCCAAAAGAATTCTGACTTCAGGGCAGAAAACAAAGAAAAAGAGAAAAAGGAGAAAGGAAGGTAAACAGACGCCAACTTGGGTATTCCCTGTTGAAGGGAGTGTTGTCCTGTCTAAACTGCTTCTTTCCACCCACTACTGGATGGGGTAAATTCATTGAGATGTTGCAAAAAAGGAAGTATCAGTGAATAGTTGACAACTAGGAGAACATATCTGATACAAAAAGATCCAGCAGCACCAGGAAACTTCAGGCCAATAATGTGTCTACCCGCTATGTTTAAACTATGCAACAATATCGCCAAAAAGGCTTCTAGAATTGTTAACCTGATCCTACATAGCTTCTGCTCTGGCAATCTCACACTACTCACCAGAGCCTACAAAACTTTTGCCAGACCCATCCTTGAATACAGCTCATCTGTCTGGAACCCATACCGCATCTCGGACATCAACACCCTTGAAAATGTCCAAAGATACTTCACCAGAAGAGCCCTTCACTCCTCCACTCGAAACAGAATACCCTACGAAAATAGACTAACTATCCTGGGTCTAGAAAGCTTAGAACTACGGCACCTAAAACACGATTTAAGTATTGCCCACAAGATCATATGCTGCAACGTCCTACCGGTCAATGACTACTTCAGCTTCAACCGCAACAACACAAGAGCACGCAACAGATTCAAACTTAGTATTAACTGCTCCAAACTTGACTGTAAAAAATATGACTTTAGTAATCGAGTTGTCGAAGCGTGGAACTCATTATCGGACTCAGTAAACCTCAATATTTTTCCCTTAGACTATCCATGATTGACCTCTCCAGGTTCCTAAGAGGTCAGTAAGGGGCATACATAAGTGCACCAGTGTGCCTTTCGTCCCCTGTCCAATTGCCTCTCCTTTATCTCATATATCTTTTCTTCCTTTCATATATCTTCTCCTCTATTTTTATATATTTTCTTCTATCCTTTTCTTTATATATATTATTACATGTCTATTCTCTTCAATATGTATTGTGTATTGGATAGGATAAATAAATAAATAAAACAAACAAACAAACAAATAAATAAATAAATAAATAAATAAAGTATTGGCTGGCATTATGGGTGACAGAATTCAAATTATCTTGAGGAGAATGACATCTTACCAGATGAACAGAAAGGCAACAAAGAAAATAGCGGGGACACAAAAGATCAGCATTTAATTGACAAAATGGTTCTGGAGAACTGCAAAAGCCAAAAAAACTAATCTTCACACAACATGGATTGACTGTAAGAAAGCTTTTGACTCACTCCCACACAGTTGGATCATCAAGTGCTAAACACCATTGGGATCTGTAAAAAAGTTGGCACTTTCATTGACAATGTGATGAATCACTGGAAAACTGAATTGTTTGTTGGAAATGAAAACTATGGGTTTGTCAACATCAAAAAGAGGAATTTTTCAAGGAGACTCATTGTCACCATTGCTTTTCATCATTGCCGTGATCCCGTTGTCGACAATCTTACAAAAAAACAAACCTCGGCTATCAGAAATCTAATAAAATTTCATATCTGCTGTACATGGATGATCTGAAACTGTATGGAAAAAGTAAAACTGAAATCCACTCTCTGACCAACATTGTTTTATTTTATTTATTTTTATTTATTTATTTATTTTATTTATTTATTTTATTGTCCGAATCTTTAGCATTGATATCAGCATGCAGTTTAGTTTGGGCAAATGTGCCACAGTAGCACTGAAAAGAAGGGTAAAATCACCAAAAGCATGGGCATAAATATGCCTAATGGTCAAGCACATTTGGAATACTGTGTTCAGTTCTGGAGACCTCACCTACAATGGACTCAATCTGTATAGTCTGGAGGACAGAAGGAAAAGGGGGGACATGATCGAAACATTTAAATATATTAAAGGGTTAAATAAGGTCCAGGAGGGAAGTGTTTTTAATAGGAAAGTGAACACAAGAACAAGGGGACACAATCTGAAGTTAGTTGGGGGAAAGATCAAAGGTAACATGAGAAAATATTATTTACTGAAAGAGTAGTAGATCCTTGGAACAAACTTCCAGCAGACGTGGTTGGTAAATCCACAGTAACTGAATTTAAACATGCCTTGGATAAACATATCCATTGTAAGATAAAATACAGGAAATAGTATAAGGGCAGACTAGATGGACCATGAGGTCTTTTTCTGCCGTCAGTCCTCTATGTTTCTATGTTTCTAAGCCATAAAGTGTCATCAGCCATAGGCCTATAAATACCTGGGCATACTATTACCTTATTCATCATATTATGCTGCCCTGAGTCTGTGGAGAGGGGCGGCATACAAATCTAAATAATAAATAAATAAATAAAAATAAATTATCACAGTGATTAGGATTTGCATAGCCCTGAACTGGAAAAAAGAGGAAATGTCAACAGAAAGAATCATGATGAAAAATACATATGTAACTGCACGGAATTAGATAAGCTAACACAAGAGCTGAAAGACAATGATGAAAAAAAATACTATAAGTTTTGGAAAGAATTTTACAAGAGGAAGCAGAAATAAAGCTGTATATTGAGAGATTATGTTAAATAAATACTATAGAAAAATATAATATAAACTTCTGTTGAAACTTGAAGTAAGAAATCATATTACAACTCAAAAGGTTCCACATAAAACCAAAAAATAACTGTAGAAAAGTGGTTCTCAACCTAGGGGTCGAGACCCCTTTTGGGGTCAAATGACCATTTCACAGGGGTCACCTAAGACCCTGGGAAAAGAGAAATTTCCCACGGTGTTAGGAACTAAAGCTTCTATTCTGGCGCCTTGGAGCATATTTTTACAATCCAACCAATCAGGCGTTTACACTGGGGGTGTTCCTCTGACCTTCCTGCCAATCAGCTTAAAGCTCTGTTGGGAGAATTGGCGCTAGGACAAGTACAGAAAAACTGTAACTCAATGTTGTATGGACAGTTGGCGGAACAAAGCATTGCATGGCCAGTTCTTGGAGACGATTGAAGGCAAAGTGGATAAAGAAAAGACCTGGTCATGGCTTACAAGTGGAACACTCAAAAAAGAGACAGAAGGACTAATACTGGCGGCACAAGAATAGGCCATTAGAACAAATGCTGTCAAAGCCAGAATTGAAAAATCAACAGACGATCCAAAGTGCAGACTCTGTAAAGAAACAGATGAAACAATCGATCACATACTCAGCTGCTGCAAAAAGATCGCACAGACTGACTACAAGCATAGTCTATGGAGAGGGGCGGCATACAAATCTAATAAATAATAATAATGATGATGATGCTGTGGCACATATGATCCACTGGAACTTGTGCCGGAACTACCATTTACCAGTGGCAAAGAACTGGTGGGAGCATAAGCCCAAAAAAGTGGTTGAAAATGAGCTACCAAAACTACTACAAAAATAAAAAAAAATAAAATAAAAAAATAAAATAAAATAAAATAAAATAAAATAAAATAAAATAAAATAAAATAAAATAAAATAAAATAAAATAAAATAAAATAAAATAAAATAAAATAAAATAAAATAAAATAAAATAAAATAAAATAAAATAAAATAAAATAAAATAAAATAAAATAAAATAAAATAAAATAAAATAAAATAAAATAAAATAAAATAAAATAAAATAAAATAAAATAAAATAAAATAAAATAAAATAAAATAAAATAAAATAAAATAAAATAAAATAAAATAAAATAAAATAAAATAAAATAAAATAAAATAAAATAAACCCGAACCGGAACCGGAACCGGAACCGGGACCGGGACCGGGACCGGGACCGGAACCGGAACCGGAACCGGAACCAGAGCCGGAACCAGAGCTGGAACCAGAACCAGAACCAGCACCAGAACCCGACTTGACTTCCTAACCCTAACCCAAACCCAAACCCTAACCCTAACCCGAACCTGAACCCGAATACGAACCCGAACCCGAACCTGATCCCGAACCCGAACCAGACTTAACCCTAACCCTAACCCTAACCCTAACCCTAACCCTAACCCTAACCCTAACCCTAACCCTAACCCTAACCCTAACCCTAACCCTAACCCTAACCCTAACCCTAACCCTAACCCTAACCCTAACCCTAACCCTAACCCTAACCCTAACCCTAACCCTAACCCTAACCCTAACCGTACTTGACTTGACTTGACTTAACCCTAACCCTAACCCTAACCCTAACCCTAGCCCTAACCCTAAGCCTAACCCTAACCCTAACCCTAACCCTAAACCTAACCCTAACCCTAACCCTAACCCTAACCCTAACCCTAACCCTAACCCTAACCCTAACCCTAACCCTAACCCTAACCCTAACCCTAACCCAAACCCTAACCTTAACCCTAACCCTAACCCTAACCCGGACCCGGACCCGGACCCGGACCCGGACCCGGACCAGAACCAGAACCCGGACCCGGACCCGGACCAGGACCCGGACCCGGACCCCGGACCCGGACCCCAGAGCCGGAGCCGGAGCCGGAGCCGGACCCCGGACCCCGGACACTGGACCCCGGACCCCGGACCCGAGACCGGGGCCGGGACCGGAGCCGGGACCGGGGCCGGAGCCGGGGCCGGGACCGGGGCCGGGACCGGGACCGGAACCGGAACCGGAACCAGAATCAGAACCAGAACCAGAAGCAGACTTCACTTTCTAACCCTAACCCTAACACAAACCCAAACACAAACCCTAACCCAAACCCGAACCCGAACCCGAACCCGAACCCGATCCCGAACCCGAACCCGGACCTAACCCTAACCCTAACCCTAACCCTAACCCTAACCCTAACCCTAACCCTAACCCTAACCCTAGCCCTAGCCCTAACCCTAACCCTAACCCTAACCCTAACCCTAACCCTAACCCTAACCCTAACCCTAACCCTAACCCTAACCCTAACCCTAACCCTAACCCTAACCCTAACCCTAACCCTAACCCTAACCCTAACACTAACCCTAACCGTACGTGACTTGACTTGACTTAACCGTAACCCTAACCCTAACCCTAACCCTAACCCTAACCCTAACCCTAACCCTAACCCTAACCCTAACCCTAACCCTAACCCTGACCCTGACCCTGACCCTGACCCGGAGCCGGAGCCGGAGCCGGAGCCGGAGCCGGAGCCGGAGCCGGAGCCGGAGCCGGAGCCGGAGCCGGAGCCGGAGCCGGAGCCGGAGCCGAGACCGGACCCGGGACCGGACCCGGGACCGGACCCGGAGCCGGACCCGGAGCCGGACCCGGGACCGGGACCAGGACCGGGACCGGGACCGGAACCAGAACCAGAACCAGAACCAGAACCAGAACCAGAACCAGACTTGACTTTCTAACCCTAACCCTAACCCTAACCCTAACCGTACTTGACTTGACTTGACTTAACCCTAACCCTAACCCTAACCCTAACCCTAACCCTAACCCTAACCCTAACCCTAACCCTAACCCTAACCCTAACCCTAACCCTAACCCTAACCGTACGTGACTTGACTTGACTTAACCCTAACCCTAACCCGAACCCGAACCAGGACCCGGAGCCGGAGCCGGAGCCGGAGCCGGAGCCGGAGCCGGAGCCGAGACCATACCCGAGACCGTACCCAGGACCGGAGCCGGGACCGGAGCCGGAGCCGGGACCGGGACCGGGACCGGAACCAGAACCAGAACCAGAACCAGAACCAGAACGAGAACCAGACTTGACTTTCTAACCCTAACCCTAACCCTAACCCAAACCCAAACCCAAACCCTAACCCTAACCCGATCCCGAACACGAACCCGAACCCGATCCCGAACCCGAACCAGACCTAACCCTAACCCTAACCCTAACCCTAACCCTAACCCTAACGCTAACCCT
>NC_091955.1:92532973-92577973 GCF_031021105.1 Erythrolamprus reginae | reverse complement strand
ACCCTAACCCTAACCCAAACCCTAACCCTAACCCGAACCCGAACCCGAACCCGAACCCGAACCCGAACCCTAACCCTAACCCTAACCCTAACCCTAACCCTAACCCTAACCCTAACCCTAAAACTAACCCTAACCCTAACCCTAACCCTAAAACTAACCCTAACCCTAACCCTAACCGTACTTGACTTGACTTAACCCAAACCTAACCCTAACCCTAACCCTAATCCTAACCCTAACCCTAACCCTAACCCTAACCCTAAATAATAAAATAAAATAAAATAAATAAAATAAAATAAAATAAAATAAAATAAAATAAAATAAAATAAAATAAAATAAAATAAAATAAAATAAAATAAAATAAAATAAAATAAAATAAAATAAAATAAAATAAAATAAAATAAAATAAAATAAAATAAAATAAATAAAATAAAATAAAATAAAATAAAATAAAATAAAATAAAATAAAACAAAATAAACCCTAACCCTAACCCTAACCCTAAAACTAACCCTAACCCTAACCCTAACCCTAACCCTAACCCTAAAACTAACCCTAACCCTAACCCTAACCGTACTTGACTTGACTTAACTTAACCCAAACCTAACCCTAACCCTAACCCTAACCCTAACCCTAAATAAAATAAAATAAAATAAAATAAAATAAAATAAAATAAATAAAATAAAATAAAATAAAATAAAATAAAATAAAATAAAATAAAATAAAATAAAATAAATAAAATAAAATAAAATAAAATAAAATAAATAAAATAAAATAAAATAAAATAAAATAAATAATAAAATAAAATAAAATAAAATAAAATAAAATAAAATAAAATAAAAATAATATTACTACCAATGGCAAAGAACTCGTGGGATCATAAGTCCGAAATGTGGCCGAAAATGAGCAAGCAAAACTACTGTGGGACTTCCGACTTCAGACTGACCGAATTCTGAAACATAACACACCAGACATCCTGATAGTGGAGAAAAAGAAAATATGGAACATCGACATCGCAATCCCAGGAGACAGCAGAATTGAGGAGAAGCAGCTAGAGAAATTAGTGAAATACAAAGATCTAAAAATCGAGCTGCAACGACTCTGGCATAAGCCAGTGAAAGTGGTCCCAGTGGTACTTGGCACGCTGGGCACAGTACCAAAGGATCTCAGCGGACATTTGAAAACCATCGGAATTGACAAAATCTCCATCTGTCAATTGCAAAAGGCTGCTTTACTGGGCTTGGCAAACATAATTTGCCGCTACATCACGCAGTCCTAGGTGCTTGGGAAGCGCCCAACTGGTGATGAAGTACGAAATCCAGCATAGTGATCTCGTTTGCTGTGTTGTACTGACAACAACAACAATAATAATAATAATAATAATAATAATAATAATAATAATAATAATATCTTTGTGCAGGCATGATTGCCTCAGCAGGTTGAAACTTACATGGAGATGGAGGTGTAAACAAGAGGCATCCCAAAATTTGGAAACCCAACTGGTAAATGGGATTTACGGGATAAGGCCTAAGGGAGTCAATTTTGCTTCTATTTAGTCTTGTCTCTGGTGTATGTCTTGGCTTGAACCTGCAACGCTCCATGTTTGGCCCAAACTCCAGCAGAATGAAAAAGGGGCTGGGCTGAGAGAGTTGTTGCAAGATATCGGGCCAATTTGTAAAAAATACCAAAAAATACAACACAACTTGGAACCCACACCGTCATTCTGATCTGGATGTAAACAGTGGTCTCAAGCCAACTACGCATGTTGCTTATGCTGTCATCCATTTTACCCAAGGCTTAAACTCCGAAAGGCACAAGATGTGCCTCTTGCGCACTTATCGGGGAGGCCAAGCCATTTTGCCTATGGCAAGAAGAGTTTGAAACTTTGGAGAATGTGAACAAAGTAAACAGACTGGAATGGAGTTCTCCCACACACACAAACACACACAAAAACAGCAACCCACAATTAAAATTGTAGCAGATCATAAAGAAGCTAGATCAATGGAGCATTGCCTTATAATGAAGTCGAAATTTCTGCTTTTGAGTAAATCTTTACTCGTTTTCGTAAGTGAGTAAATCTTTACTAATCTATACAGTTAGTAAATCTTTACTAATCTAATTTACAACCTGATCAAGGAGCCACCAAGAAGACTCCCACCAATACTTGTATGTAAGCAGAGAGCAATATCAATAGCATTCAGACTTGTAATGGTAATAGTAATAGTAATAGTAATAGTAATAGTAATAGTAAGGAAGGAAGGAGAGGATAAAGAGAGAGGTAGGAGAGGTAGGAAGGAGAGTGAGTGAGTAAGGGAGTAAGGGAAGGAAGGAAGGAAGGAAGGAAGGAAGGAGAGATAAAGAGAGAGGTAGGAGAGGTAGGAAGGAGAGTGAGTAAGTGAGTAAGGGAAGGAAGGAAGGAGAGGATAAAGAGAGAGGTAGGAGAGGTAGGAAGGAGAGTGAGTGAGTGAGTAAATGAGTAAGGGAAGGAAGGAAGGAAGCTAGGAAGAAAGGAAAGAAGGAAGAGTTTTTATTTAATTTTGGAAATGTGTTCAGTCTGATTGACAGTCACTCTTTCATTTCCATTTCTAAGGAATTAATTGCAACTCATTTCCCCCCCTTGATTACAGCCACGAGGGGATGGTTGCTATAGTGATAGAAGGATAATAGAACTAGAGAATAGGAGGAGGGAAATTAAATTAAATGAGCTCTTCACAATGGAAACATAAGGAATGGTCTAATGGACCATTGTTGTCTGGGGAGGTTCTTCATACCAAGAGAACGATCAGAGTGGAGCCAAAGTTCTCTAGAACTGGAGAAGCCACCAGCTCAAGACTTTCCTATCTTCCATCTGAATGTTAAATCTAGGGATGCTTCAGAATTAAATCTTGGCAAACTATATGCGGACACACCCTGTTGGGGAGGCTATATTATCTAAAGGGCAGAAAAGGATTAACAAGGGAGGAGATAAGAATGAAGGAGAGATGTACCATATTTTTCGGAGTATAAGATGCACTGGAGTATAAGACGCACCTTAGTTTTTGGGGCGGAAAATAAGGTTAGCATCCTTAGTCTGGTCAGCTTCAGCACATTATTTTATCCCCTGGTTAGGGCTTAAAAAAACCTCTTTATTCGGAGAGAGTAACAATGAAAGAGCTTGCAAGCCAGTAAGAGATGGAAATATCATTAGCACCTGGAAAGAAACATTTGGATCAAGTAGAGCAATGGAAGGAAACACTGCAAAGACTCAGGGCTTGGAAAACATTCTTAGCAGAGAATAACAATGGAAGAGCTTGCAAGCTGGTAAGAGCTGGGAACATTGTTAGTACCTGTTAGAGCTGGAAAGAAATATTTGGAGCAAGTAGAGCAATGGAAAAAGACTTAGGGCTTGGAAAACATTCTTAGCAGAGAATAACAATGGAAGAGCTTGCAAGCTGGTAAGAGCGGGGAACATTGTTAGTACCTGTTATAGCTGGAAATAAATATTTGGAGCAAGTAGAGCAATGGAAAAAGACTTAGGGCTTGGAAAACATTCTTAGCAGAGAATAACAATGAAAGAGCTTGCAAGCTGGTAAGAGCTGGGAGAATTGTTAGTACCTGCTAGGGCTGGAAAGAAACATTCGGAGCAAGTAGAGCAATGAAAAAACCCTGCAAAGACTTAGGGCTTGGAAAATGTTCTCCACAGAGAGAAAAAATGAAAGAGCTTGCAAGCAAGAGCTGGGAACAGTGTTAGCACCTAGTTGGGACTGGAAAGAAACTTATTCAGAGCAAGTTAGAGAAATAAAAAAAACATGCAAAGATTTAGGGCTTGGAAAACATTCTTTGCAGAGAGAAACAATGAAAGAGCCTGCAAGGTAAGAGCTGGGAAGATAGTCAGCAGCTAGTTAGGGCTGGGGCTGGATGCATCTTTTTTTTTTTTTTTAAATAATTTTTATTAGTTTAAAATATATATATATACACATTTACAAACAAAATAAACAGAAAACAAAACAAAACAAAACAAAAACACATTCAGACAAAAATAATAATGAATTATAATCATAATGTTAAATGATTAAATACAATAAACAATATTAACTATAACAATAAACAAATGATCTCGTATATATTATTGAAATTCTCTTATGAGGAGAAAAGTCATAGATCGTCTTCCCTAATATCAAATTATTTTCTGGTGACGTTTACCTTCAGTATTTACTGTTATTTCTTTTGGTTATCTCTCTCTCTCTCTCTATATATATATATATATATATTTGTTTTCGTAGATTTTCACGGGTATATGTATGTAGATTGTTCTGAGTTCGGGTTTTGCCCCGTGTAATATTTTGAGTGTCTATGCGACGTTTCGGTGAAATCACATTCACCATCATCAGGCTGAAGTTTCAAGCTTCGTGCTGTTGTAAATATTTACAACAGCACGAAGCTTGAAACTTCAGCCTGATGATGGTGAATGTGATTTCACCGAAACGTCGCATAGACACTCAAAATATTACACGGGGCAAAACCCGAACTCAGAACAATCTACATATATATATAATATATATATATATATGCCGCCCCTCCCCGAGTCTTCGGAGAGGGGCGGCATACAAATCTAAGTAGTAATAATAATAATAATAATAATAATAATAATAATAATAATAATAATATATATATATATATATATTTAAATTGTTTTTATTTTCTTAGCCGCCTTCATACATTCTTACTTAATTAGTTTGATTTCATACAAATTTTCCTTGAAAATTGCTGTATATATATCATTTGTAATCTACTATATCAAAAAAGGAAAAAAAGGTATTGTTGTTGTATTTTACTTTGAGTTTTTATTTCTTCTTTTGAACCAATCATAAAAATAATTCCATGTTTTATAGTAATCTTCCTTGTTTTTTAATTTAAAAGTTAAAGCATCAGATTCTGCACAATCTAATATTTTTTTGATTATCAATGCATCGTCAGGAGGTTTTGGTTGTTTCCATCTTATACTCCGAAAAATACAGTTCCTAACTCCAGAGCATGAAGATCTTTGACAGACTAGTGCTTAGCTACTTGAGATCCACTATTAGACCCCCTGCAATTTGCGTACAGAGCAAATAAATCAACAGATGATGCTGTTAATATGACTCTGCTCTACACTCTACAATAGTGATGTCGAAATAGTGATGGGCGAACCCAATGGTGTTCGGGTTCGGCAACTTTGGACGAACTTTACGCAAAATTCGGCCGAACCTGAACCGAACCTGAACTCGAACCCGAACAGGGAATCCCTCCCATGAAGAGATTCTGGGGGCGGAGCTTTGACGTCACCGGCAGGTTGCTAAGGACGCCAAGGTGATCACTTTCTGGATTCCATGGAATCCAGGAAGTGATAGGGAATTATAGGGAATTGCCTGCAGTTTCTCAGTTCCAGTGTTGAGTCAATAGATGCTGTTGTTGCATCTATGCTGGTCTGCTTCTTGCCGATTGAAGCCCACTGTACTATAGTTCTACTTCTATTTGCAGGACTTCTGTTTTTCTGTGATTTTTCTCCAGTTTTTTTCCTTCTAGTTTGCTATCTCTATGTATTGCCACATCCACTATCCATACGTTTTTGTTTTTCTTAGCAAGAATTGTCAAGTCTGGGATGCTATTTGGCAGATGCTTATCTGATGGAATTCTAAAATCTCAGAACACTTCAGCTTTTTTTTGTTATTGTTTTTGTATTAATTTGTCTGTTTTGTGGTTCTCAACAGTTCTTGCTTGCAGGCAAATAGCATTTCTTGCAAATATTCTAGTGCACCATTGTAGCTTCTTTGAGATGGGTTGCTTCTGATCACTCTGTGCGATCTCCTTTGCTGTAGCTTACTGTCTGTTACTGTCATAGAAACATAGAAGATTGCCAACAGAAAAAGACCTCCTGGTCCATCTAGTCTGCCCTTATACTATTTCCTGTATTTTAGACCGTACTTGTTGTTGTTGTTGTTGTTGTTGTTGTTGTTGCTGCTGCTGCTGCTGTTGTTGTTGTTATTATTATTATTATTTAATTTTATTTATTTATTTATTTATTTATTTGATTTTTATGCCGCCCTTCTCCTTAGACTCAGGGCGGCTTACAACATGTTAGCAATAGCACTTTTTAACAGAGCTAGGCTATTGCCCCCACAATCTGGGTCCTCATTTTACCCACCTCGGAAGGATGGAAAGCTGAGTCAACCTTGAGCCGGTGATGAGATTTGAACCGCTGACCTTCAGATCTACAGTCAGCTTCAGTGGCCTGCAGTACAGCACTCTACCTGCTGCGCCACCAATAATAATAATAATAATAATAATAATAATAATAATAATAATAATAATAATAATAATAATAATTATTATTATTATTATTATTATATTGAAAAAAGTTTATTAAATGTATAAACATTAAAAAAGACAATACATGAACTTTTAACTTCTGTTACGTACTCGTTTATATTAATATCGTATTGTACAATGTCTTGAGACAGACAAACAAATATAGAAAGGAAACCAAAAAAAAACAGATAGAAAGAATAGAAGGAGAAAGAAAGAAACATAGAGACATATACACATATAACACAGTCCAGTTGCCTTTTGGGGAGAAAAAACCAGCACCTTTTAGACTACTATGAAACCACACCTGTCTATCCGTGAGAAGTGAAATGTCTTCAACGAAAAACAAAGTCCAGTGGTGTTTTGGGACAACCTGAATGAGTGAGAATGTCCATAGATGTTGTTTCATAATATTAAAATTATTATTACTTCCTTCACATCCATCAGGAAAATCCTAAGATGTCCCACTTCCACTGCTCACAAAGAATTCTAAAACTGCTGGCTGAGGCAAAATTTCTGAAAGGGTGAAACAAACTTTTTTTTTTGATGACCCCTTATAAATGGGATGTTACCTCAAAAGGCTGAATTTTCTTATGTTCTGGATAATTAAAGCTGTTAAACTATTAAGGAAGCAGAAATTTTATCTGGCATATCATGGCAAGGGAGATCTAGATAGGCAAACCAATTAAAGATCAACTTTGATTCCTCTAATCCTTTTTAATTGCTTTTTTAATGGTTGTGATTTTTTAAAAAATTCTAAATTATGAAGTACTCGGTAGGGAAAAAAATATTTGAAGAAATGGGGGGGGGGGAATCCCCACACCCTAAAATGCTGATGTAAGGCAATTAGCTAATCAAGATTACTTCATTTTCTTTGAATAACTTTTGATGGGCAAAAGTGTAGACTCCTTATTCTGACTAATATATGGCTCTATGTTATCTCACCTTATCTTCTTGGAACAATGAATAACAATTTAAATGAGGATCACAAAATGTCATACACACCTGGCAGTGAGCTCCCCCTCAGCTTGGAAAATAAAATAGCTGCGAGTCACTAGATTTTTAATGAAGTATATACACCTTTTGTTTGGCTTTCACCTTAAGGCATAATGAAATTGGGGTCTGTTTGGGTCTGTTTTATTTATCATTTCATTTATTTTGAAAAGACATATACAGCCACCCACCTCGCACCGGGTGTCTGTATATAGGGTGGCCTGCAAAACAACGTTTTCGTAAATTCTGCTTCGTGCAACTGAATTAGAGCCAGAAAATGTAAAAGGGGATGGAGTTGCAGCAATATTTTGGTATCGTACAGTCAGTAGTGTTGGGCGAACCGAACCTGCAAAGTTTGGGCTTGTACCAAACTTTGCGCGGTTCGGTACACCGAACCCGAACCCGAATTTTTGCAAAATTCGGTTGTCCGTTCCGACTTAACTACAGTTCATAAAATAATATACCAAAATATCCTTCCTGTTAGTGACTACTTCACCTTCAATCACAACAACACATGATCATGTGATAGATTTAGACTAAAGGTCAACCGCTCTAAACTAGACTGCAAAAAATACGACTTCAGCAGTAGAGTGATCAGCAACTGGAATGCACTACCTGACTCTGTGGTTTCTACTCCTAACCCCAAAACCTTTAACCTGAGATTATCTATAATTGACCTCTCCCCCTTTCTAAGAGATCTGTAAAGGGCGTGCATAAGCGCGCCAGTGTGCCTACCGTCCCTGTCCTACTGTCCTATTGTTTTTCATCATTACTTTTTATCATTACTTTTCTAATGTTAAGTTTATACAAATTACCATCCTATAATTGTCTGATAAATATAAGCAAACAAACAAACAAACAAAATAAATAAATAAACAAAAAGAGAGCCCAGGTGGCGCAGCAGGTAGAGTGCACTACTGCAGGCCACTAAAACTGACTGTAGATCTGCAGGTCAGCAGTTCAAATCTCACCACCTGCTCAAGGTTGACTCAGCCTTCCATCCTTCCGAGGTGGGTAAAATGAGGACCTGGATTATGGGGGCAATATGCTGGCTTTATTAAAAAGAGCTGTTGCTAACACATTGTAATCTGCCCTGAGTCTAAGGAGAAGGGTGGCATAAAAACAAAATCAACCAATCAACCAACCAACCAACCAACCAACCAACCAACCAACCAACCAATCAATCAATCAATCAATCAATCAATCAATCAATCAATCAATCAAATAACTAACTAACTAACTAACTAAACAAGCAAGCAAGCAAGCAAGCAAACAAACAAACAAATAAATAAATAATAAAATTGTTGTAGAAAAAGTAAGGACTGGGGTTGCTATGAATCATTACCTCTGCCTCCCAGAGGAAAGACGTAATATACAGGGGGGGGGGGGGGACAAAGAAATAGAAACACCTTGCAGCTCTTCCGTGGAATCCAGATTTGTGAAGCTCCCTTCGAACAGTTTTTGTGGAAACTGGGTTCTGTACTTGTCTATTGAGCTCTGCAGTGATTTTAGGAGCTGTGGTCTTGTGATCCGCTCTAACAATTCGCTTTAGAGTCCGACGGTCTCTCTCAGACAACTTCGACTTTCAACCAGACCTCTGCTTGGCTGAGGAGGTTTTCCCTTCTCTTTCAAAAGCAGTCATGACTTTTGAGACATGACCTCTTGAAACGCCAAACTTTCGGGCACATTCTATTTCACTAGCGCCTGCCATTCGAGCACCAACAATTTGGCCTCTTTGAAAGTCTGAGAGGTCTGCCATTTCTAGAAGGTTATAACCAATTTCCTTAAATTTCTGTAAAAAAAGGGTAGTTTAAAAAAACATACCAATAACAGATTTTTTTTTAAAAAAACCATTAAAATATGTCAACTTTTGATTGATCTGAACATGTTCAAACATTATGATGCCAAAAAGTCAAGTGTTTCCATTTTTATGTCCACCCCCTGTAAATTAAATGACTAAATAAACTCAATGTTTCCTCACTGTTGCCTTGATGGATCTTTCTTAAATATCTTCTCCCTAAGCTGCATATTTCCTATTCAGTGAACCAATTTCTTTCTCAATGAGTGATGATATCAGGTTAACCGTACAGTGACACTCAAGTTATATAATCGGTATGTCTACATGTATTAACTGTTAGGCTGTTATCTGATAATGGGATGCATCACCTTTGAACGCATGGCATTAGCATGTTATCTTGGTTGGCTGTTTGATATGCAGAGTTTATGCTCTGCAAAGGCTTTGCAAATTAAACCAGTAGTTCACATTCTAGCTTCATGTATCCAGAAATAATGGATGCAGCTTCTTCCTTACGCTTCTGGGTTTTTTTATTTTATTTTATTGGCGTAGTGTTTTTTTAAATGTATGCAGTTTTAAAATAGTGAAATAGCCCCTTCAGTTTGATAAGCTAAAATATGATGATATCCAATATTATAGGATATGCAATCAAAGCGATAACATGGGGGACAATTTCAGGAATTGGGTATGTCTAGTTTAATTTTAAAAAGGGTGAGGGGTGACATGATAGCAGTATTCCGGAACCACCTTCTACCGCACGAATCCCAGTGGCCGATAAGATCCCACAGAGTTGGCCTTCTCCGGGTCCCGTCGACTAAACAATGTCGTTTGGCGGGCCCCAGGGGAAGAGCCTTCTCTGTGGCGGCCCCGGCCCTCTGGAATCAACTCCCCCCAGAGATTAGAACTGCCCCCACCCTCCTTGTCTTTCGGAAATTACTTAAGACCCACCTGTATCGCCAGGCATGGGGGAACTGAGACATCTCCCTCAGGCTTTTATAGTTTTATGTATGATATGCGTGTGTTGCATGGTTTTTCAATGATGGGGTTTTAGATGTTTTTAATTATTAGATTTGTTTCATTGTAATATTGTTTTATTGTTGTTGTGAGCCGCCCCGAGTCTTCGGAGAGGAGCGGCATACAAATTTAATAAATTATTATTATTATTATTATTATTATTATTATTATTATTATTATTCCAATATTTGAGGGGTTGCCACAAAGAAGAAGGGGTCAACCAATTCTCCAAAGCACCTGAAGCAACATATGGAAACCAATGAAGGAGAGAATGAACCTAGAACTAAGGACTAGTTTCCTGACAGTTAGAACAATTAACTAGTGGAACAACTTCCCTCCAGATGTTCTGAGTGCTCCATCGCTTGAGTTTTTAAAATAAGAAATAAGACAGCATTTTTTTCTGAAATGAGTACAGGCTTCTTCTTGGTTCTAATAAAAACACGTTCAGGCATTCTGCCATAATTCCATACAGGTAGAGAGAGTTTTTAATCATATGAATAAATCTCATTGGGGAAAAAATTAAATTCCAGGCAAAGACAAACAAGCATAAAAAGAGCTAAATGAGGATTTGTTTTGTCTCATTTGTTGAATAGGAATTTCCTAACCTGTTTGTGTCATGTTGTAGGATTTGAAGAATAAAATAAGGGAAGGGCTGGCAATGACAGATGCATCTATTGAGAGTTGGAGAGAGGGAAGTAGGGAGGGAAAGGAAAGAAAGAAGGAAGGAAGGAAGGAAAGGAAGGAAGAAAGAAAGAAACGAAGAAAGGAAGGGAGGGAGGGAAGGAGGGAGGGAAAGGAAACAAGGAAGGAAGGAAGGAAAGAAAGAAAGAGAAGAAAGGAATGGAGGGAGGGAGGGAGGGAAAGGAAAGAAGGAAGGAAGGAAAGAAAAGAAGAAAGAAAAGAAGAAAGAAAGAAAGAAAGAAAGAAAGAAAGAAAGAAAAGAAGAAAATAAGGGAGGGATGGAGGGAGGGAAGGAATGATGGAAGGAAGGAAGGAAGGAAGGGGGGAAGGAATGGAGGGTGAGAAAAAGGGAGGGTGAGGAAGGAAGGAAGGGAGGAAAAGAGAGGGTGGAGGAGGAAGGAAAAAGAAGTGAGGGAAAAAGAGACGGAGAAGGAAGGAATGGGGGAAGAAAGGAAGGAAGGAAGGGGGGAAGGGAGGAGGGAGGGATGGATGAAGGAGGAGAGAAAGGAATGATGGGTGAGAAAAAGGGAGGGTGAAGAAGGAAGGAAGGGAAGGAAGGAAAGAAGGAAAAGAGAGGGTGGAGGAGGAAGGAAAAAGAAGTGAGGGAAAGAGAGAGGGAGGGAAGGAAGGAAGGAATTGGTGTAAGGCAATGCACATCATCTTTCTTTCCAAATTTTGAAGCACAATTTTATCAGAAACTCTGTTTTGAGGTTTAATATTCAGTATCCAATCTTAGCGCACCTGACATTTCTTCACAGGTAATATATAGTATTTGATCACACACAATTCCTCTTTTCCGCCCATTAATAAATGGACCAACCCTCTAAGAAGGAGCATAAACAGAATTAGAAAAAACATTGTCAGCAGTACAGTAATTGAAGTCTGGCATCAGGCTTAAAACATGCAGAAGATATAAATGGGGTGAAAGTCAAAGTGGTAGATATTTGTTTCAGCCTGCGCTGTGGGGCTAGGAGACCTGTTAGAACACAAAGGATGGTTACAGATGTGTACACATGTGTCCCATCTCGGTGCAGCAGTGCCAACGTTTTGGAGCTGCTGACGAAAATCGCAATATGGCATGTTGGCTAGCTGTGTAACTAATCCTTCCTAAACAAAAAACACCAGGATGTTTCACAATGCACATTTAAGTACCCATCACTCATCACACAGCATGTGTAGACAACTTTACAACAATCGAGCAGGGGAAAACCACCACTGAACATCTGGAATTGCTACTGATGGGTTAGATATGGGTTAGACATGCCTGGGATAAACAGATGGACTACAAGAATGGTGGAAGGTCTTAAGCATAAAACTGATCAGGAAAGATTTAATGAACTCAATCTGTATAGTCTGGAGGACAGAAGGAAAAGGGGGGACATGATCAAAACATTTAAATATGTTATTAAAGGGTTAAATAAGGTCCAGGAGGGAAGTGTTTTTAATAGGAAAGTGAACACAAGAACAAGGGGACACAATCTGAAGTTAGTTGGGGGAAAGATCAAAAGCAACATGAGAAAATATTATTTTACTGAAAGAGTAGTAGATCCTTGGAACAAACTTCCAGCAGACATGGTTGATAAATCCACAGTAACTGAATTTAAACATGCCTGGGATAAACATCCATCCATCCTAAGATAAAATACAGAAAATAGTATAAGGGCAGACTAGATGGATCATGAGGTCTTTTTCTGCCATCAGTCTTCTATGTTTCTATATATCCATCCTAGGATAAAATACAGGAAAGGGTACAAGGGCAGACTAGATTGACCACGAGTAGTGATGGGCAAACCCAACGGTGTTCGAGTTCGGCAAGTTTGGCCGAACTTTACGCAAGATTCAGCCAAACCCGAACCGAACCCGAACTCGAACCCGAACGGGGAATCCCTCCCACGAAGAGATTCTGGGGGCGGAGCTTTGACGTCACCGGAAGGTTGCTAAGGACGCCAAGTTGATCACTTCCTGGATTCCATGGAATCCAGGAAGTGATCACCTTGGCGTCCTTAGCAACTTGCTGGTGACATCAAAGGTTTGAACGCCGAACAGGACCCCGAACTTTGCCCAAAGTTTGAAAAAATTTCGTGTTCGTGTTCGCCATACGGAACACAGCAAAATTCGGTATGGACCCAAATTGTGCATGTTCGGTTCGCCCATCACTAACCACGAGGTCTTTTTCTGCCGTCAATCTTCTATGTTTCTATGTTTCTAGATATGAGGCAGCTTGTTATTTCATAAAATTGCATGAGGACTTTCAATAATAACAACAGAGTTGGTAGGGACCTTGGAGGTCTTCTAGTTCCCAAGGTAGGAAAACCTGCAGCACTTCAGATAGATGGTCATCCAACATTTGCTTAAAAACTTCCAGTGTTGGAGCACTCACAACTTCTGGAGGCAAGCTGTTCCACTGATTAATTGCTCTGACTGTCAGAAAATTTCTCCTTAGTTCTAAGTTGCTTCTCTCCTTGTTTAGTTTCCATCCATTGCTTCTTGTTCTACCCTCAGGCTGAAGTTATTGGCTTCGTGCTGCTCTGAGTATGGTTTCTATATATATATTTAGTTAGGAAGGAAGTTGACATACCTGAAAGAAGCATAGTATCTCAAAGATGCTATTCTCCCCCTCCAAAAAAGACAATTGGACTTTCTTTGTTTTTGAACGCATTTTGCTTCTCATCCAAACAGTTTCCTCAGTTCTGTCCTTCAGTTCTCAGTCAGAACCGAAGAAGCTTCTTAGATGAGAAGCGAAACATCTTCAAGCATAAATAAACTCTTTTTTTTTAAAGTATAGTGATACCTCGTCTTACAAACCCCTCGTCATACAAACTTTTCGAGATACAAACCCGGGGTTTAAGATTTTTTTGCCTCTTCTTCCAAACTATTTTCACCTTACAAACCCAAGCTGCCGCCACTGGGATGCCCTGCCTCTGGAGTTTTGTTGCCAGCGAAGTGCCCAGTTTTGCGCTGCTGGGATTCCCCTGAGGCTCCCCTCCATGGGAAACACCACCTCCAGACTTCCGTGTTTTTGCGATGCTGCAGGGGAATCCCAGCAGTGCAAAAACGGGTGCTTCACTGGCAACGGAAGTCTAGAGGTGGGGTTTCCCAGTGAGGGGAGCCTCAGCAAAATCGCAGCATCACAAAAACATGGGAGTCCGGAGGTGGGGTTTCGAGAACTTCTGTGTTTTTGCGATGCTGCAATTTCGCTGAGGCTCCCCTCACTGGGAAACCCCACCTCTGGACTTCCGTTGCCAGCGAAGCACCCATTTTTGCGCTGCTGGGATTCCTCTGCAGCATCACAAAATCACAGAAGTCTGGAGGTGGGGTTTCCCATGGAGGGGAGCCTCAGGGGAATCCCAGCAGTGCAAAAACGGGCACTTCAGCTGGCAAAAGGGGTGAGTTTTGGGCTTGCACGCATTAATCACTTTTCCATTGATTCCTATGGGAAACATTGTTTCGTCTTACAAACCTTTCACCTTACAAACCTCATCCCGTAACCAATTAAGTTCGTAAGACGAGGTATCACTGTACTTTTGGGACAACTATGACCTGGGTGACTGAGACATTCACTACAGACATTAAATAGTATTTTACAAGGCCACGGGCGGGTTTGAATTTCCACCTCACGTTGCCTGTGTTCCAAAGTTCCTTGACAAGCGCATTTATTTCACATTACAATTGGTTGTGGGTTAATAATTTTTTCTCTTATCGGGCAACATTAATCTTGAGAGAAAGGGGAGGAAGGAGCCGTTTAAATCCTAGCACAAAAGGGAAAAATGTCTCCTCCAGGGCGGGATGGAGGAGAAAAAGAGTTTTAAAGGGTAATGCTAATGCCTTTAATGCTATAAAAATAAATGGAATCTGATGAATGGCGGCTGGGAGAGAAATAACTCACGGCTGCGGTAAAATATGGTGGCCGTGATTGGGAACTCTGTTACATTGGAGGACATTTAAATCCGAGAAAACAAATGACATGACAGCAGAAGCATGAAAAAGCACTCGGTGTCACCCTCCTTACAAATTGATCTTGCAGCCTAGAAATTGAAAACTATATAAATATATTTCCCTTCATAACTTTTAAAAGTCACCTCTCGTTACAGGTAGTCCTCAATCTTACGTCCACAATGGAGCCAGGCGGGGTTGCCATTCCCGCCACTACAGGTGCGATGCGTTTGCAGGGCTTGGCGGGTGTGGTGACTGGGGGGCGTCTAAGTGATATTTTGCTTCTGCGCATGTGTAGGAATCAAAATCTCGTGATGGGACGTGCGCATACGCGAGATTATGCCCAGCACTGAAAATCTGAGCATGCGCCTTTCTTGCATGCACATTATTATTATTATTATTATTATTATTATTATTATTATTATTATTATTATTATTATTATTATTATTATTATTATTATGTCAATACAACATATCAAACGAGATCACTGCTGGATTTCGTATTTCATCACCAGTCGGGCGCTTCCCAAGCACCTAGGACTGCGTGATGTAGCGGCGAATTATGTTTGCCGATCCCAGTAAAGCAGCTTTTTGCAATTGACAGATGGAGATTTTGTCAATTCCGATGGTTTTCAAATGTCCGCTGAGATCCTTTGGCATGCCAAGTACCACTGGGACCACTTTCACTGGCTTATGCCAGAGTCATTGCAGCTCGATTTTTAGATCTTCCTATTTCACTAATTTCACTAGCTGCTTCTCCTCAATTCTGCTGCCTCCTGGGATTGCGATGTCGATGATCCATACTTTCTTTTTCTCCACGATCACAATGTCTGGTGTGTTATGCTTCAGAATTCGGTCAGTCTGAAGTCGGAAGTTTCACAGTAGTTTTTGCTTGCTCATTTTTGACCACTTTTTCGGGCTTATGGTCCCACCAGTTCTTTGCCATTGGTGGTATTCTTCTTCTTCTTCTTCTTCTTCTTCTTCTTCTTCTTCTTCTTCTTCTTCTTATTATTATTATTATTATTATTATTATTATTATTATTATATTTTATTTTATTTATTTTTGTTGTTGTTGTTGTTGTTGTTGTTGTTGTTGTTGTTGTTGTGGTTAGCTCTGGCCCAGGTCCTGCCCCAAGGAATGTGCAGGTGGATGTGGGGGAAACATCCACATGCCGCAGGCCTGTTTTGCTCCCAGTAGAATCTGACGATGAAGTCTCCTCTGACCAAGGAAGTGTGAGTGACAGGGAAGAGGGTAGTTTGGCAGACAGCCCAGGAGGAGATCAGTCATCTGTATCATCCCTGGATTCTGAACAAGAATTAATGACACATCCATGCATGCGTAGAGTGATGCATAGGAGACAACAACGGAAGGATTATTACAAGAGAAAATGAGGCCACCTGTGGTTGGGTGGGGCTGCTATAATTAGTGCTACAGATAAAAGTGCAGCCTGGTGTGTTAACCTCATGGCAGTTTATCTGATTCATTGTTTCATCAAGATCGTGGTTTTTTGCTGTTCAGGATGGAGGCAAGTTGTTCCACAGATTAATGGTTTTCTTTGCCGGGAAATTTCTCCTGAGGTCTAGGTTACTTCTCCCCTTGTTTAGTTTCCATCCATTGCTTCTTGTTCTACCCTCAGGAGCTTTGGAGAATAGCTTGACTCCCTCTTCTTTGTGGCAACCCCTGAGATACTGGAACACTGCTATCATGCCTCCCCTGGTCCTTCTTTTCATTAAACTAGCCATGCCCAGTTCTTGTGTCCGTTCTTCATGTGTTTCAGCAGAGGGGGCGACCCAGGAAGGAGAGCGCGGGAAACGCGAAGCAAATTGTCACCCCACTAGGACTCCAAGATTTCTCTCACATCACCTGTAGTGGTGCATACCTCCATCATGTCATCAGATTAGATCACATGCTGTACATGAGACAACCTTTAAAAAAAGGATCCGTTGGTGTAGAAGACCATGTTCCCAGTACCCACTGGGAACATGTTACATCTGTTTTATGACCTTGCAGTGGCTTCTATTAACTTCCAGGTGCGAACTAAGGCATTTAGCAACACTCGGTTGGTCCACAACCATCGGCCCGTCCACTTTGATCCTACCTTGAAGGTACAAGAACAAGCTGGATGTTCCCCTGTCCAGAAACCTGGTGGGAGTGCAAGTTCAAAAGTAGAGTTTTTTCCCCCCATGACATTACAGTGGTGCCTCTACCTACAAACGCCTCTACTTACAAACTTTTCTAGACAAGAACCAGGTGTTCAAGATTTTTTTGCCTCTTCTCAAGACCCATTTTCCACTTACAAACCCAGGCCTCTGAAACTGTATCTGGAAAAGGCAGGGAGAAGCCTCCGTGGGGCCTCTTTAGGAATTTCCTGGGAGGAAACAGGGCAAGAAAAGGTGGGGAGAAGCCTCCGTGGGGCTGTTCTAGGAATCTCCTGGGAGGAAACAGGGCCGGAAAAGGCAGGGAGAAGCCTCTGTGGGGCCTCTCTAGGAATCCTCGGGGAGGAAACAGGGCCAGAAAAGGTGGGGAGAAGCCTCTGTGGGGCTGTTTTAGGAGTCTCCTGGGAGGAAACAGGGCCCAAAAAGGCAGGGAGAAGCCTCTGTGGGGCCTCTCAAGGAATCTCCTGGGAGGAAACTGTCCACCCATCCACCCATCCTCTATTTATCTGTCATTTATCATCTCTCTCTCCTATCTGTCCATCCATCCATCCATCCATCTTATTTTCAAAAGCACCAGAGCATAGAATAAGAAGCAATGGATGGAAACGTAGTAAGGAGAGAAGCAACCTAGAACTAAGGAGAAACCTCCATAACAGTGAGGACAATTGGCCAGTGGAACAGCCTGCCTCCAGAAGTTGTGAATGCTCCAACACTGGAACTTTTTAACATGATGTTGGATAAACATAAAAGTGGTGTAGGGTTTTCTGCCTAAACGGGGTTGGATTAGAAGACCTCAAAGGTCCCTTCCAGCTCTGACATTCTCTACTCTACTCTACTCTACTCTACTCTACTCTACTCTACTCTACTCTACTCTACTCTACTCTACTCTACTCTACTCTACTCTACTCATTTATTCCATCCAACCATCCATCCATCCTGTCTATTATATCTCTTGTCTTTCTCTCTCTCCATCCATATCTATTTAACTTTCTCTATCTCATATAATCATTTGTCTAACCTCTCCTTCCTTCCTTCCCTCTCTCCCTCCTTCTTTCTTCCTTCCCTTCTTCCTTCCTTCCTTCCTTCCTTCCTTCCTTCCTTCCTTCCTTCCTTCCTTCCTTCCTTGTTATATTAAACTGTACAAATGTATTAAACATTCTAATAAAAACCATGTCACAATCAAGCCAATGTATTCGTTCTTAATGGAAATTCTTAAATCTGATGTTTGCTGCTAAGTCATTGGTGATCTGAGCATCAGAGGCCTTTTGATTTTTTAAATGCCTCCTTTTGAGGACAGGCCTTTTAACATCCTCCAGTTCTTGTAATTTTGTGGCCTATTCAACAAACAGCAGTTATTGTAAACCCGAAAACCTAGTGGCATTAAGCAAGCAATCTTTTCGTCCATAGAAACATAGAAACATAGAAGACTGACGGCAGAAAAAGACCTCATGGTCCATCTAGTCTGCCCTTATACTATTTCCTGTATTTCATCTTAGGATGGATCTATGTTTATCCCAGGGATGTTTAAATTCAGTTACTGTGGATTTAAAACCACGTCTGCTGGAAGTTTGTTCCAAGGAACTACTACTCTTTCAGTCAAGTAATATTTTCTCACATTGCTTTTGATCTTTCCCCCAACTAACTTCAGATTGTGTCCCCTTGTTCTTGTGTTCACTTTCCTATTAAAAACACTTCCCTGCTGGACCTTATTTAACCCTTTAACATATTTCGAAACATGTTTCGATCATGTCCCCCCTATTCCTTCTGTCCTCCAGACTATACAGATTGAGTTCATGAAGTCTTTCCTGATATGTTTTATGCTTAAAAACATCCACCATTCTTGTAGCTCGTCTTTGGACCCGTTCAATTTTGTCAATATCTTTTTGTAGGTGAGGTGTCCAGAACTGGACACAGTATTCCAAATGTGGTCTCACCAGCATTCTATATAGTGGGATCATAATCTCCCTCTTCCTGCTTGTTATACCTCTAGCTATGCCACCCCGAGTTTTCGGAGAGGGGCGGCATACAAATCCAAGCATCCTACTTGCTTTCCCTACTGCCCGACTACACTGCTCACCCATTTTGAGACTGTCAGAAATCACTACCCCTAAATCCTTTTCTTCTGAAGTTTTTGCTAACGCAGAACTGCCAATACAATACTCAGATTGAGGATTCCTTTCCCCCAAGTGCATTATTTTACATTTGGAAACATTAAATGTTTCCATCTTTTCTAAGAGATCATATTAATTTACTCAGCTCACACCTCATTGTAAAATTGGAGCAGGTTCTCTTGAAATCATTCTACCCTGAAAATAACAATGTTGTACGGTGAAGTACATGGCATTATTTAATTAATTTGTATTCCTTTGATTTCATTTAAGAATGATTTAGCGCTGCTGCCTGTAGTGGGCAGGGAATAAATACTGTAAATTGAAATGCAAAATCAAAGCCACTTAATTGTCGTGTAGCCATGAACACAGGTTGTTATCAGTGATCAACCTTCCCACAATTTCCCCTCTCCTCTCTAAATAGCTTCTTTAAAGTTTAAATATAGGCAGCAGATTCCATTGATCTAAAAATAAGCTTTTTCCTCTCCAGGTTACGCTACAAAGTCACTTTTTTTCGTAGAAACTGTCATTTCCCTGTTCTGTCATTCTACAGAATCGCTTCTGAAACAAAGTTACTTCAAACAGTAATTTTATCTTTCTTCTTTATAAATTAATCAAACATCCTTTTGGCATCATGGCAACCAAAACTGAATGCAGTATTCCAAGTGTGGCCTTACCAAGGCCTTGTAAAATAGTATTAACACTTCATGTGATCTTGATTCTATCTTTATGTTAATGCAGCCTAGAACTGTGTTGGCTTTTTGGGCAGCTGCTGCATACGGCTGGCTCCTATTTAAATGATTGTCTACTACAGTGTTTCCCAACCTTGGCAACTTGAAGATATTTGGACTTCAACTCCCAGAATTCCCCAGCCAGCGAATGCTGGCTGGGGAATTCTGGGAGTTGAAGTCCAGATATCTTCAAGTTGCCAAGGTTGGGAAACACTGGTCTACTAGGACTCGACCATCCCTCTCACAGTTACTACTCTTGATCAATGTACCCAGTGAAGGGCTACAAATATTTTTAATACCACACTGTGGGCGTGGCTTATTTCGTGGATGTGGCTTGATGGCCATGTGACCAGGTGGGAGTGGCTTGACGATCATGTGACAGGGTGGCTTAAAGGTGATGTGACTGGCTTAAAGGTGGCCCATCACTCACGTCAAGGGTTAGGGTTAGGGTGCCTGGCCTCTCCTAACCTCAAAGAGATACAATTTCCCTATCTATTTATTATAATTGAAATCGAAAGTATACTATTTAATTCTATGTATATATGCCATATGTGTACATACATATTACACACAGGCACATAAAATATATTATCTTCTATATAAATTGTATGTGTATGTACACATACATAAGCGCAGCTCTTCTAAAATTATACACATTCAACCTCATTTTCTGGGATAGGAAAAACATACCCAGAGCCCAGGAGGGAAAAATATTCCAAATTTTTCTACTGGTTTTGCATACCTGACCAAAATTTTTCTACTGGTACTGCGTACCTGACTGTACCCATAAGAGCCCATCACTGAATGTACCATACATACTGTACCTTTGCATTTTGTTCTTCTTGCTTAAATGTAGAACCTTACTTTGTAAGTACAATGATACCTCTACTTAATAACTTAATTTGTTCCATGACCAGGTTCTTAAGTCGAAACATTCTTAAGTAGAAGCAATTTTCCCCATGGGAATCAACGTAAAAGCAATTTATTTTGTATTTTAACAAAATACAACTTTATTTTGTAAGTACAGTGCTACCTCTACTTAAGAACTTCATTCGTTCCATGACCAGGTTCTTAAGTAGAAATGTTCTTAAGAAGAAGCATTTTTTCCCATAGGAATCAATGTAAAAGCAAATGAGGCAGGCAAACCCATTAGGAAAGAAATAAAAACTCGGAATTTGGGTGGGAGGAGGAGGAGGAGGAAGAAGAGGAGGACATTCGCTGCCGAAGGAAGAAGGTGAGGTGAGGGGAATAAAAAAAATCCAAAACTTTAAGGCTTAAAAAAATAAAGAGGGACTCTGAGGCAGCGAGGAGGAGCACAAGCCTCCCGTACACCCGGCACGAAGCTGCCTCCCATACACTGGCTGCTGCTGCTGCTACCTGCTTCCTCTTCCTTCCCATGCTGAAGGGCTTCCCTCTCCTCTCGCTCGCTCGCTTTGTAGCCATGCCTTTCCTTCGCTGTGGTGACTCCTCGGCTGCCCAGAGCAAATGGAGCGTTTCTTTTCTCTGGGCACTGGCCGAGGTTTATTCCTTCTCCAAGTGCCCAGAGAAAGGAAAATGCTTCGTTCGCTCTGGACTGCCAAAGCCTCCTTACATGCCACTGAAAGGCTCCTGTGGCAGCCTGAGATGGCCGGGATTAAAGGGGGAATGGCAGGAAACTGGCCAGGCCATCGTGCCGCTCTTAAATTTCCTGGGAAATTTTTCCGGGCTTGGGTTCTTAAGTGGAAAATGGTTCAATTCAATGTTCAATTCATTAGATTTGTATGCCGCCCCTCTCCAAAGACTCGGGGCGGCTCACAACAACGATAAAAACAATCTTATAATGGCACAAATCTAATAATAAAAATAACTAAAAACCCTATCATAATTAAAAAACCAAACAGCACATACATACCAAAAATAAATTATAAGGAGCCCGGGGGAAAGATGTCTCATATCCCCCATGCCTGGCGGTATAGGTGGGTCCTGAGTAGTTTACAGAAGACAAGGAGGGTGGGAGCAGTTCTAATCTCTGGGGGGAGTTGATTCCAGAGGGCCGGGGCTGCCACAGAGAAGGCTCTTCCCCTGGGGCCTGCCAGATGACATTGTTTAGTCGACGGTACCCGGAGAAGGCTAACTCTGTGGGACCTTATTGGTCGCTGGGATTCGTGCGGTAGCAGGCGGTTCCGGAGGTACTCTGGTCCAATGCCATGTAGGGCTTTAAAGGTCATAGCCAACACTTTGAATTGTGACCGGAAACTGATCGGCAGCCAATGCAAGCCACAGAGTGTTGTAGATACGTGGGCGAATCTGGGAAGCCCCACGATGGCTCTCGCGGCTGCGTTCTGCACGATCTGGAGTTTCCGAGCACTTTTCAAAGGTAGCCCCATGAAGAGAGCATTGCAGTAATCGAACCTCGAGGTGATAAGGGCATGAGTGACTGTGAGCAATGACTCACTGTCCAAATAGGGCCGCAACTGGTGCACCAGGCGAACCTGGTTCCTGAGAAGAGGCAAAAAAATATTATCTAGAAAAGTTCTTAAGTAGAGGTACCACTGTATTTACTTTGTCCTCTGATTTCCTCCAAAATCTGACTGTGGAACAAAATTTCCTGGTGATTCTCCCAATCCTGGCCTTAACCCTCCACCCTTAACAGATCCAAACTGCACCCTTTTCAATTTCACCCTCTTTGTCCTTCGTTAGAGGGCCAATTTCGGTGACAAGAACCAAAACTTCAGAAGCAGAGTAAAGTCTACAGCAGAGAGAGAAACGGCGAACACATCAAAAAGCCGCTTTTCACGTCTTCCTTCCTGCGTTCAACACCTTAGCCCCAATCGAGAAACCTCTGAGTTTCTGAACAACACCCACAGCTAACCATCTTTTCTGCTAGATCTAAAAAAAATAAATATGTTGTGCCTTTATGAATTATTTTTGCCTGCATCTGGATGTTTTTGTCTTAGGTGCAAGGAAGAATGAATTGGAGGGGAGGGGGAGGTAGGTAGGTCACAACATTGTCTCTGGAATATAGATTTAAGTCAAGGTTATTTACATTTCCGGGGCGGCTGGGGGGTGGGGAGCACCCCAGATTGCTTGTCGAACAGCCGAACGTTGTTGTGTATGTCATTAAATGATAAGGAATGGTATTCTGCAGCAAGCACACGTTGGGCTCGTTTTCATAACAACCCCCCCACTCCCCACCCATTCTCCAAATACATGTGTCATCCTTCTGACCTTATCCGTAATTTCCACCCAGCAAAGTTGCATTTGGATCTTGTTCAAATGGCCTGCCGTGTTTTGGTTTATATCCTTTCGAGAAAATGAATTGGGAATTCAAACCTTTGTGAACGTGCTCTCTCTCTCTCTCTCTGTCTCTCTCTCTTCTCTCTCTCTCTGTCTCTCTCTCTCCCTCTCTCCCTCTCTCTCTCTGTCTTTCTCTCTGTCTCTCTCTCTCACATGCACACACACATTTATAGGATGGGGTGAACAGAGACAAGTGAAAGGGTGCTTAATAATAGAGAAGAAAGAAAATAGATGGAAACAAAGCGGATTCTTCTCCTTCTCCTCCCTCCTCTCCCCTCCCCTTTTCCTTCCCCCTTTCTTTCCCCCTTTCTTTTTCTTTTCCCCTTTTCCTTTCTCTCTACCTCCTTTTTCCTTTTCCTTTCCCCACCTCCTCCTTCTCTTCCTCCTCCCCCCTCTCTCCCCCTCTCTCTCTTCCCCCTCTCTCTCACTCTCCATCTCTCTCTTTCCCCCTCTTTCTTTCCCCTCTCTCTTTCTCTCTCTCTTCCACTCTCCATCTTGTTAGATCTTGTTAGTCAAAATCAAGCTGAAGGCACTGTGATCAAAAAGAGCAATGGGATTCAAAGACTTGAATCATAAGGGGGGTTTCATTGAGTTGCCTTCAGACTTTGTTTCAGGCTAGATTTGAATGGGTTGCCAGCAATGATCACAATTGTCCCCAGAACCTCAGAATCAATGGTGCCTCATGTGACATATGCCACGATCACAATTAATGACATTCTCCACCCTACAAGGATTATGACCTGGATGGAATATTGCGTCCAGTTTTGGTCACCATGTTATAAAAAAGATGTCAAGACTCAAGAAAAAGCAATGAGTCCTAGGAGAGGGGCAGCATATACTGTACATCCAATTAATAAATAAAATAAATAAACAAAGATGATTAGGGTACTTGAAGATAAAACATATGAAGAACGGTTGCAGGAACTAGGTATGTCTAGTTTAATGAAAAGATTCATGATAGCAGTGTTCCAATACTGAGTGGAGGAGTCATCCTATTCTCCAAAGCACCTGAGGGTAGGATAAGAAGCAATGGGTGGAAACTAAACAAGGAGAGAAGTAACTTAGAACTAAGGAAAAAATTCCTGACAGAACGGTTGATCAGTGGAACAGCTTGCCTCCAGAAGTTGGGAATGCTCCAACACTGGAAAGTTTTAAAGAAGATGTTGGATAGCCATTTATCTGAAATGGTGCAGGGTTTCCTGCCTAAGCAGGGGGTTGGACTAGAAGACCTCCGAGGTCCCTTCCAACTCTGTTATTCTGTAATTTCACCCTCCTGCTAAATAAAAGTATTTAATGTTTGTGGTTTGTAGGTCTTAACACTGAGTTTGCTTCCTTTTCTGTTCCATTTGAAATTGACTTGAGTTCATTTCAATTTAATTTCGGTTTGAAAAGTCAATGTTTCTTTGACTCGTGAGCCCCGAGGGTGTGGATTCCCCCACTTCTAGGGAAATTGATTTACCCTAGAAAACTAGATGAGGTTTGGACTTTGGAAACAAAGACTTTGCTATTTTACCATTTTTTTTTCAGAAGGGGGCAGGGACTGCACCCAAACCTTTCAAACAAAGGTCAGGGGACATTTTCTCCCGTTGAAATGAAAGTGTCCCAAATGTCAAACTTGGGTGATTTTCTTTTGATGATGTTAAACTGTTTCTGATCACCTCTGGTGATCTTTCAAAGACCTCACTTTTCCCATTCTTTGTGGTTTTTCTAACGAATCAGTGGAGCTTCCTGGGTTTTCTAAGAATGCACGATTTCTCATGAAGATCACTCAGTTATTTTTGTTTTTCAACCACGTACAGTGGCTGTACAGTAATGCTTCCCCCTCAATTAGCATAGGAAAAAAATGTTCATAAACCTTTTTTTTTTCCATTGCTGTTCTGAAAAAAAAGATAGAGTGGAAAGAAGCAGAGATATGATGTGATAAATATGCTTGTTAATATTGTTAATATTGTTGTATACATTTTCTTTTTACATTATTTGCATCACCTGTAGAATAGAATAGAATAGAATAGACTATTTCTATTCTAAAGGATAGGTGTGAGGAAGAGCATAGGGCCATTAAATGCACAGCTACATTCAAATTGCCCTGACTCCACCCCAATTAAAGGGATTATGGGGTCATAAAAAGAAAAGGAGAATGGGATGGGATGGAATGGAATGGAGTGGAATAGAATAGAATAGAATAGAATCTTTATTGAGACTGGACTGGACCCGAGTAGAGTAGAGTAGGGTAGAGTAAAGTAGAATAGAATAGAATAGAATAGAATCTTTATTAAGACTGGACTGGACCCGAGTAGAGTAGAGTAGGGTAGAGTAAAGTAGAATAGAATAGAATAGAATCTTTATTAAGACTGGACTGGACCCGAGTAGAGTAGAGTAGGGTAGAGTAGAGTAGAGTAGAGTAAAGTAGAATAGAATAGAATAGAATAGAATAGAATCTTTATTGAGACTGGACTGGACCCGACTAGAGTAGAGTAGAGTAGAGTAGAGTAGAATAGAATAGAATACAATCAGAATTAGAATTAGAATATTATTGACCAAGTGTGATTTGACACACAAGGAATTTGTCTTTGCTGCATATTCTCTCAGTGTACATAAAAAGACAAGACATATTGATCAAGAATCATGAGGTACAACACTTAATGATGGTCATAGGGTACAAATAAGCAATCAGGAAACAACCAGTATCAATATAAATCATAAGAATACAAGCAATAAGTTACAGTCTTGAAATCATAAGTGGGAGGAGACGGGTGATAGGAACAATGAGACAACTGATAGTAATAGTAATGCAGACTTAGTAAATAGTTTAACAGTGGTGACGGGATTATTGGTTTAGCAGAGTGATGCATTCAGGAAAAAAACTGTTCTTGTGTCTAGTTATTCTGGTGTGCAGTGCTCTGTAGCGATGTTTTGAGGGTAGGAGTTGAAACAGTTTGTGTCCAGGATGTGAGGGGTCAGTCAATATTTTCAAAATCCTCTTTTTGACTCGTGCAGTCTACAGGTCTTCAATGGAAGGCAGGTTGGCAGCAATTGTTTTTTTCTGCAGTTCTGATTCTCCTCTGAAGTCTGTGTCGGTCTTGTTGGGTTGCAGAATTATTGGGCAGAGGGTGGCACAAAAGGACCTAATTAATGGGTCTTTTGAAGGTTAACAAAAGATTCTTTCTTTCACTTTGGATAATTTAAATTCAGAAAAGGAGACACTTTGTCCTTTATGATGCAAAAAAAAAGAGTCAACTTCTTTCCCCCACCACACACTTTCCCCCTATTTTATATAAGTTGTAAGCCCAAGATGATATGTTGCAATACAAAAGCAAGGATCAACATTTTCCCATCTTGTTGTTTGCTAATTGCACACCTGCTTCTGGATGAGGTTTTGGATCCTGATCCAAAGTAAACACCCAACTGTGCTCTTCACTCAACACGGGGTGATGCCTGTGGGAATTGTGACATCTTCTTGCTTGTCGTGGGCAAGCTTGTTTGCTCTGCAAAGTGGGAACTATGGTTTGCAAGCAGGGGAACCTCTTGCCACAGGATTCTTTGACCTCAGATGCTCCTCCAAAGCTGACAATGGATAGCAGGGGTGAAATTGTATTTTCTTTTTATTACCGGTTCTGTGGGCATGGCTTGGTGGGCATGGCAGGGAAAGAATACTACAAAATCTCCATTCCCTCCCCACTCCAGGGGAAGGATACTGCAAAATCCCCACTTCTTCCCACTTCAGGGGAAGGACACTGCAAAATCTCCATTCCCTCCCACTCCAGGGGAAGGATACTGCAAAATCACCACTTCTTCCCACTCCAGGGGAAGGATACTGCAAAATCCCCATTCCCTCCCACTCCAGGGGAAGGATACTGCAAAATCTCCACTCCCTCCCACTCTAGGGGAAGGATACTGCAAAATCCCCACTTCTTCCCACTCCAGGGGAAGGATACTTCAAAATCCCCACTCCCTCCCACTCCAGGGGAAGGATACTGCAAAATCCCCACTTCTTCCCACTTCAGGGGAAGGATACTGCAAAATCTCCATTCCCTCCCACTCCAGGGGAAGGATACTGCAAAATCCCCATTCCCTCCCACTCCAGGGGAAGGATAGTGCAAAATCTCCACTCCCTCCCACTCTAGGGGAAGGATACTGCAAAATCCCCACTTCTTCCTACTTCAGGGGAAGGATACTGCAAAATCTCCATTCCCTCACACTCCAGGGGAAGAATACTGCAAAATCTCCATTCCCTCCCCACTCCAGGGGAAGGATACTGCAAAATCCCCATTCCCTCCCATTCCAGGGGAAGGATAGTGCAAAATCTCCACTCCCTCCCACTCTAGGGGAAGGATACTGCAAAATCCCCACTTCTTCCCACTCCGGGGGAAGGATACTTCAAAATCCCCATTCCCTCCCACTCCAGGGGAAGGATACTGCAAAATCCCCATTGTATTGGCAGTTCTGTGTTAGCAAAAAATTCAGAAGAGAAGGATTTAGGGGTAGTGATTTCTGACAGTCTCCAAATGGGTGAACAGTGTGGTCAGGCAGTATGGAAAGCAAGTAGAATGCTTGGCTGCATAGTTAGAGGTGCTGCAGACCTCACCTACAAAAGGATATGGATCAAATTGAACGGGTCCAAAGACAAGCTACAAAAATGGTGGAAAGTCTTAAGCATAAAACTTCTCAGGAAAGACTTCATGAACTCAATCTGTATAGTCTGGAGGACAGAAGGGAAAAGGGGGACATGATCGAAACATTTAAATATGCTAAAGGGTTAAATAAGGTTCCGGAGGGAAGTGTGTTTAATAGGAAAGTGAACACAAGAACAAGGGGACACAATCTGAGGTTAGTTGGGGGAAAGATCAGAAGCAACGTAAGAAAATATTATTTTACTGAAAAAGAGTAGTAGACTTCCAGCAGCCGTGGTTGGTAAATCCACAGGAACTGAATTTAAACATGCCTGGGATAAATATGTATCCATCCTAAGATAAAATACAGGAAATAGTATAAGGGCAGAATAGATGGACCATGAGGTCTTTCTCTGCCCTCAATCTTGTATGGATGTAGGGATGCTTTGTAGGGATGCTTTGCGAGATTACATGAGCATCCAAGACAAAAAAAACCCAGAGAGATTTAGCCCTTCGGGTCTTTCTCAGGGCCATAGCAAAATTTAATAACAGGGACATGAAAAATGTAGGTGCTTCAGTCGGCATGAGTGATGTGCCACAGTAAAGGTTTTGTGCAGAATTTATTTTGAAAATGACTCTGAGATTGTTTGTCATTGCCAAAGTTGCCTTATTTCCATGATGATACCCCCTCCCCTCCCCATTTCCCCAAAAGTCCTTTCCTAATTCTGAGCCAGCCAGTGGGAAACATAATGAAAAGTAACTTGGTTTCTCTAAACTGGATTCCCCCTTCCTATCTCTAATCCGTGCTATACATTTTCACGGGGGCAACTTTTAAAACATGCAAATGAAACCTTTAACTCTTAAGATCAATTGCAAGCGCGGAGGTGTTCATCATGTCAGAACTGGCCTTATCACACAAGTGAGAAAAATAAACAGAGTCATTATTCTCGTTCTTCATTTCTTTTTTTCTTTCCCCTTGCTCAGTTGGTTGGCTTGTTTGTTTTCTAAATGGAATCATCCGTTATTTTCCGAAATTCAAATCGACATCAGATTAATAGCGGGAAGCGGCTGAAATATTGATTGGCTTATAGAAATGTCAGGAATGGCAGGTAAGCCATCTTCCGGCCTCCAGAGAGAGAGAGAGTTAGCATTCGGTGAAATGATGGAAAATAGTTTTCACACTGCAAGAAGTTTCTAAGCATTGACATCTCTGCTTTGTTGGAATGTGGGTTTTCATCTGTTTCCAAAAATCTTGACTATTCCCAAGTTAAGGATTGGTCTGTCCTCTTTAAGAAACATAGAAGACTGACGGCAGAAAAAGACCTCATGATCCATCTAGTCTGCCCTTATACTATTTTCTGTATTTTATCTTAGGATGGATATATGTTTATCCCAGGCATGTTTAAATTCAGTGACAATGGATTTATCAACCACGTCTGCTGGAACTTTGATCCAAGGATCTACTACTCTTTCAGTAAAATAATATTTTCTCATGTTGCTTTTGATCTTATAAAGCCCTTCATGGCATCGGACCAGAATATCTCCGGGACCGCCTTCTGCCAGCGACCGGTTAGGTCCCACAGAGTTGGCCTTCTCCGGGTTCCGTCGACTAAACAATGTCATTTGGCGGGACCCAGGAGAAGAGCCTTCTCTGTGGCGGCCCCAACTCTCTGGAACCAGCTCCCTCCAGATATCAGAGTTGTCCCCACCCCCCTTGCCTTTCGCAAGCTCCTTAAAACCCACCTCTGCCGTCAGGCATGGGGGAATTGAAATTTTTCCCTTCCCCCTAGGCTTATAGAATTTATACATGGTATGCTTGCTTGTATGATTGGTCTCTTAAATTGGGGTTTTTAAGATTATTTTTAATATTAGATTTGTTTACATTGTCTTCTTTATTGTTGTTAGCCACCCCAAGTCTTCAGAGAGGGGCGGCATACAAATCTCATAAATAAATAAATCTTTCCCCCAACTAACTTCAGATTGTGTCCCCTTGTTCTTGTGCTCACTTTCCTATTAAAAACACTTCCTTCCTGGACCTTATTTAACCCTTTAACATATTTAAATGTTTCGATCATGTTCCCCCTTTTCCTTCTGTCCTCCAGACTCTATAGATTGAGTTCATGAAGTCTTTCCTGATATGTTTTATGCTTAAGACCTTCCACCATTCTTGTAGCCCATCTTTGGACCTGTTCAATTTTGTCAATATCTTTTTGTAGGTGAGGTCTCCAGAACTGAACACAGTATTCCAAACGTGGTCTCACTAGCACTCTATATATTGCGAGATCATAATTTCCCTCTTCCTGCTTGTTATACATCTAGCTAGAGAGATTTTTTTCTGATGGAAAGTTGGAAATGGATGGTTGAATCCAAGGAAGCTCAAACTGCCCAAGGAGCTGCTGATACAGTTCTACAGAGGAATAATTTGAGTCTGTCATCTGCACCTCTATAACAAGACCATCACAGACTTCGGAGGAGAATCAGAACTGCAGAAAAAACAATTGCTGCCAACCTGCCTTCCATTGAGGACCTGTAGACTGCACGAGTCAAAAAGAAGGCGGGGAAAAAATTGACTGACCCCTCGCATCCTGGACATCAACTGTTTCAACTCCTACCCTCAAAATGTCGCTACAGAGCACTGCACACCAAGACAACTAGACACAAGAACAGTTTTTTCCCGAACACCATCATTCTGCTAAACAAATAATTCCCTCAAAACTGTCAGACTTTTTACTAAATCTTCACTTCTATTGCTATCAGTCTTCTGAATGCAATATTCCATCCCGCATAGCTTCTTCTCTGATAATATTGCACTGCTAACTAGAGCATTCAAAACTTTTGCTAGACCAATTCTTGAATACAGCTCATCTGTCTGGGACCCGCAGTGCCTATCTCTTTCTAAGATTCCGAGGTTGTGGTCAGCTTGTTTCTAAACTTGTGTCTAAGTTTAAAAAAAGAAAGAAAGAAAAGAAACAACAACAAGAACTGGGTTTATTTTTGTGCGATGGTTGTGAACAGCCAAGCGATATCTGATTGACCATGCGAAAGACAAAATGTTGAACTAAGATGGGACAACAACCCATTCCTGCACTCTGACAATGACTCATTCACAAATTGTGCAATTCAATTTGAATTATCAACAGTTTTTTGGGAATCCAACCAGAATCCAACCTCCCTCACCCAAGGGAGATATGTGACCAAAGACCCCCTTGGGAATTTATTTATTTATTTATTTATTTATTTATTTATTTATTTATTCATTCATTCATTCATTCATTCATTTGTCCAATACACAATACATATGGAAGATAATAGACATGAAGTAATATATATAAAGATAATATGTAAAAATAGAGGGGAAGATATATGAAAGGAAGAAAATATATATGATATATGAGATAAAGGAAAGACAATTGGACAGGGGACGAAAGGCACACTAGTGCACTTATGTACGCCCCTTACTGGAGAGGTCAATCGTGGATAGTCTAAGGGAGAAATGTTGGTGGTTAGGGGTTGACACTATTGAGTCCGGTAATGAGTTCCACGCTTCGACAACTCAATTGTTAAAGTCATATTTTTTACAAAGTTTGGAGCGGTTAATACTAAGTTTGAATCTGTTGCGTGCTCTTGTGTTGTTGTGGTTGAAGCTGAAGTAGTCATTGACCGGTAGGACGTTGCAGCATATGATCTTGTGGGCAATACTTAAATCATGTTTTAGGCGCCGTAGTTCTAAGCTTTCTAGACCCAGGATTGTTAGTCTATTTTCGTAGGATATTCTGTTTCGAGTGGAGGAGTGAAGGGCTCTTCTGGTGAAATATCTTTGGACGTTTTCAAGGGTGTTGATGTCTGAGATGTGGTATGGGTTCCAGACAGATGAGCTGTATTCAAGGATGGGTCTGGCAAAAGTTTTGTAGGCTCTGGTGAGTAGTGTGAGATTGCCGGAGCAGAAGCTACGTAGGATCAGGTTAACAACTCTAGAAGCCTTTTTGGCGATATTTGGTGGTAATTATCTTTATCCACAAATCAGTCTGCTTAGATTTTGTAGCTTGTATTTGCTCATTGATGAACGCACCAGACTAGCCAATGACATGTGCTAGTGTTATCTTTTGCTATCTATTGGGTGTTGTGGTTCAGCCTGAGGCTGCTCAGGGACCGGCTGTGTCTCTGCTGGCTCCATGCCCGGAGGAGGATGACAGCGAAGAGGAGGGGGCTGAGCAGTCGGACGGGGGAGAGGAAAGTCAAGAATGGGACGAAGGAGAACAGCATGAGAGCCCCGGGGGGGGGGGGGGGGGCTCTCCCCAGCCAGTAGCTTGGAGTCATTAGGTGATGAAGCACAAGCCGTCATTGACATGCGACAGAGATGTTCAGATCAAAGAAAGGAGCAATTAAAGAAGTATTATCAGCACTGAATTAGGAACAGCTGGGCTTGGGTGTGGTCCTCCTTAGCAGGGTTTAAAAGGCAGGCAAGCCCTTGAAGCCATGTGGAGTGTTACCAGTTGGAGTTACGGTGTCCTGCTTTGTTCTCGGCGTCTCTGTTCCTGGCTTGTGGCCCAGCAGTTTGGAAGACCCGTGGGAGGTGTAGGTCTGCTATCTACAGCCTCGTCTTGGCAGCAAGAAATCCTGTATTGCTGCATGAACTTTTGCCTTCGTGGATATATTTGAAGATACAGCGTTTTCCTGTTTGTAAGGACATTTTCTGTTACCTGTGTTTTTCTTGAATTTTATAAACTGCCTTTGCCTTTTACCGGTGTGTCTGGCTTCTCTTTTTGGGTTGGTTTTGGCTTCCGGAGTGACCCAGACAGAACAATTGGGTGGGGGGTTGGACTTGATGACCTTCAAGGTCCCTTCCAAATATGTTAATCTATATTTGAATCTTAACCTATTACCAGTCATATTTTACTGTTTTCAGTGGGAGATGAGGAGCGTAAGGTACTGTACCTTCAGTTTTAAAGACCTGGTAAGCCACCAGCTGGGTGAAGAGTTAGGAATTCCACAGGTATTTGTCCTTTTGTATTTGTGAGTGAGAAGAAAGGACAAAAGGCCCCTTAATTCCAGTTGTTTTATGTCCTCTCTTTGTATGCCTTCTGCTGGTCTTGCCTTTTAACAGCCCTGTTTTTTTTGAATTATTGCAATGCGTGGTTTGATGTGGGTCTCTTTGGAGTATCTTTTTTCCCCCTCTTTTTCATCACTGGCAATTTTTTATGTTGCATTTCTAAAATGAGAAGCAGAAGGAACAAATGCAGTAAAACACCCCTCTTCACCTTTATTGCGTTACACAAAAACACGTCTATGCCATAGTTGGTTTGTTAGGCTGGGAGCCAGCATAGAACTGTTCCCAAAAAACCAAAACCCCATAATAAATTTTAGGCGTATAGAATTAAAGCAAAAGCAAAATAGAATGAAAAAGGAAGTGCATGTGTGAGAGAATAGCAATAGCATTTAGATTTATATACCGCTTTATAGTGCTTTACAGCCCCCTCTAAGTGGTTTACAGAATCAGCATATGGCCCCCAACAATCTGGGTCCTCATTCTACCCACCTCGGAAGGATGGAAGGCTGAGTCGACCTTGAGCCTACTGAGATTCGATCTGCCAAACTACTGGGAACTGGTGATCAGTAGAAGTAGCTTGTAGTACTGTACTCTAACCCAGTGTTTTTCAACCAGTGTGCCGTGAGACATGGTCAGGTGTACCGCGAAGCTCAGAGAGAGAAAGAAAACAAGAGAGAGAGAGAAAGAAAGAAAGAGAGAGAGAGAAAGAGCAAGAGTGAGAGAAAGCAAGCAAGCAAGAGAGAGAGAAAGAAAACAAGAGAGAGAGAAAGAAAGAGCAAGAGGGAGAGAAAGTAAGCAAGAGAGAGAGAAAGAAAACAAGAGAGAGAGAAAGAAAACAAGAGAGAGAGAACGAAAGAAAGAAAGAGAGAGAGAGAGGGAGAGATCAAGAGGAAGAGAAAGCAAGCAAGCAAGAGAGAGAGAAAGAAAACAAGAGAGAGAGAGAAAGAAAGCAAGAGAGAGAGAAAAAGAAAGCAAGAGAGAGAAAGAGAACAAGAGAGAAAGAAAGCGAGAGAGAGAGCAAGAGAGATAAAGAAAGAACAACAGAAAGAAAGAAATAGAGAGAGAGAAAGAGAGGGAGGGAAGGTGGAAGAGAGAAAGACATAGAGGGAGGGAGAGAGAAAGAGAGCAAAAAAGAGGAAAGAAGGAAGAGAGAAAGAAAGAGGGATGGAGAGAGAAAAAGAGCAAAAGGGAGGAAGAGAGAGAGAGAGAGAATTTTTTTGTCCAAACTTTTTTTAGCCCCCCCCCTCAATGTGCCCCATGGTTTTGTAAATGTAAAAAATGTGCCGCGGCTCAAAAAAGGTTGAAAATCACTGCTCTAACCACTGCACCACTGAGAAGAAAAGCACTTAAGCCCATTTCTTAATTATTGTGTCTCCTTGTTCTTAAGAAGACTTTAAAATAGTGTCTCCTCAATGTCCCTTCGATATCTTCGGGAAAGACTGGGGCTAGCCTGAGTTGAAGTTGGAAGCATTTCTCAGCAGAAGGATTTATTGTTGTTGTTGTTAGTTGCAAAGTCCTGTCCAACCCATAGCGTCCCCATGGACAAGGTCTTCCTGTCCTCTACCATCATCATGGGTGAACAGTGCAGTCAGGCAGTGGTTTTAGTTGCTACCTCTTGTACAATGCTGCGAGCCTCCGTCTATAGTTATTTATTTATTTATTTATTTTGTCCAATACATAATACACATTGAAGAGAAAGATATGTAATAATATAAGTAAAGAAAAGAATAGAAGAAAAGATATAAAAGTATAGGTGAACATATTTGAAAGGAAGAAAAGATAAATGAGAGAAGGAGAGACAATTGGACAGGGGACGGAAGGCACACTGGTGCACTTATGCACGCCCCTTACTGACCTCTAAGGAACCTGGAGAAGTCAATCGTGGATAGTCTAAGGGAAAAATGTTGGGGGTTAGGGGTTGACACGACTGAGTCAGGTAATGAGTTCCACGCTTCGACAACTCGGTTGCTGAAGTCATATTTTTTACAGTCACGTTTGGAGCGGTTAATATTAAGTTTGAATTTGTTGCATGCTCTTGTGTTGTTGCGACTGAAGCTGAAATAGTCATTGACAGGTAGAACGTTGCAGCATATGATCTTGTGGGCAATACTTACATCGTGTTTTAGGCAACGTAGTTCTAAGCTTTCTAGACCTAGGATTGATAGTCTGCTTTCGTAGGGTATTCTGTTTCGAGTGGAGGAGTGAAGGGCTCTTCTGGTGAAGTATCTTTGGACATTTTCAAGGGTGTTGATGTTTTCAAGGGTGTTCAAAGGCAAGCCCTTGAAGCCATGTGGAGTGTTATCAGTTGGAGTTACGGTGTCCTGCTTTGTTCTCAGCGTCTCTGTTCCTGGCTTGTGGCCCAGCAGTTTGGAAGACCCGTGGGAGGTGTAGGTCTGCTATCTACAGCCTCGTATTAGCAGCAAGAATCCTGTATTGCTGCATGGACTTTTGCCTTCGTGGATATATCTGAAGATACAGCGTTTTTCCTGTTTGTAAGGACATTTTCTGCTACCTGTGTTTTTTCTTGAATTTTATAAACTGCCTTTGCCTTTTATCAGTGGGTCTGGCTTCTCTTTTTGGGTTGGTATTGGCTTCCGGAGTCACCCAGACAGAACAGAAACTAATCAAAGAGAGAAGCAATTTAAACTAAGGCGAAATTTCTTAAGAGTGAGAACAATTACCCAATAAACTTGAAAAATAGTTTTACTATTATTATTAATGAAGATTGGTGTCATTTTTATTTTTCGATCCTCTTTCCAGTTGAGGAAAGTGAGAGGAAATTTAAAATTTCTTCTCCCTTAAAAAATGGATTCATCTTATTAGCATTCTTCAAACCTGAGCCCCTTAGACAAGATTTCCACATTAGATTTGAGGGGTAGGGAAGGAGAGAGAGATATTGTATGTTATGGAGGCTTTGGTGGCAAAGTAGCTCTCGAAACGATTGTGTCAAAACTCCTAGGGAAATTTCCAACTTTATTGCCTGTTTTTGCTGAGGTCAGAATTAAGTTTCTTCAGTCCCCGCGGTGGGGTGGGGGGAATCTTGCTGAATATAATTAGTACTGAACAGGGAGATTTTTATCAATTTGACAGATAACAGCCCAAATTAACTCTGCTTTCATGTAGACTCACAATTAGGTCAGATAAGAAGATTTTGATTGTAACTAACTTCTCTTCTTTGGTCTGAGAAGGAAGATAGAAGCACTGGGCTGAACGTGATGGGTTTATTGGGAAGGAAGAAAAACCCAATTGGGCAAATTTTTCGGGCCCGGTCAGATACTCAATCTGGACACCTTAGTATACCTGGAAATTCAAGCTGGAGCAGTAGTGAGTAGTGGGTTCTAAAACCCTTTGCTACCAGTCTGCATGTGAGCTTGTGGAACCTCCCACTACTGGCACTACCAGTTCACAGAACTGGGCCAAATTGGGAACAACCCACCACTGAGCTAGAGATACCTTATAAGAATAGAATAACAACAAGAGTTGGAAGGGAACTTGGAGGTCTTCTAGTCCAGCCCCCTGCTTAGGCAGGAAACCCTACACCACTTCAGACAAATGGTGATCCAACATCTTCTGGAAAATATTTACTGACCTCTCCCTTCCTTCCTTCCTTCCTTCCTTCCTTCCTCCCCCCCTCCCTCACTTTCCCTCCCTTGTTTTTTCTTCCTCCTCCATCCTCCCTTTTCCTTCCTTCCCTTCCTTACTACTTCACCCTCCCTTTTTCTCACCCTCCATTCCTTTCCCTCATCCTTCCTTCCTTCCTTCCCTTTCTTTCTTTCCTCCCTCCCTCCCTTCCATCCTTAAATTCCTCCCTCCTTCTTCTCTTCCTTCTCTTCCCTCTTCCCTTCCTTCCTTCCTTCTTCCCTTCCTTCCTTCCCTTCCTTCTTTTCTTTCTTTCCTTCCTTCCTCCTTCCCTCTCTCCCTTCCATCCATAAATTCCCCCCTCCTTCTTCTCTTCCTTCTCTTCCCTCTTCCCTTCTTTCCTTCCCCTCCACTCCTGTCTGTTGCCCTCCCCTCTCCTTCCTGCTCAACCCAATTCCAAACACCAAGCAGCCTATGTATTTCAGCTTCAATTTAAATGTGAACAATAGCAAGAGGTTTTACAAATTACGGTGGGAAGAAAAATTCAGTGAAATAGAAAATCCAGCCATCAATAAGGATAACCTAATTCCTTTCATTTCCCCCCTTGTATCCAGGAATATAATTTGTTTTTCAAGTCAGCAATGTAATATAAGCAGCCCACAACATGAACATAGCTATTTACCAATTTATATCGGGAAAATAGAGATACACCCTACCATTCTTTAAATATCCAAAGGTAACCGGGATCATCAGATAAAAACAGTTGCAAGCTATAAAATTGTGCCATTTAATGCCCTGAATGAAAACAGTCTAAAAAGTAAACACTACAGTAGAAAACAGAAGGAGAACATAGAACACAGAATAATAGGGATGGAAGTGACCTTAGAGGATTTTACTCCAACCTCTATGTGTCTTCTCAGGTGGGGAAGTGAGGTTCAAAGACTACATAGCTGTAGTCAGAGTTTTTCATGAAAATGCAGAAGATTGAAAGGCTACTTAAATGACAGCAAAATCAATGGAACTCCTTTAGACAATAAAATCTGAAAATGTGGTCACTATTATATATTGTTTATTGCATATTATATAAATAAAACACACACACACACATACATAAAAATATGTGTATATGTTCTGCCGGCGTGTTTCAACCGCCCGTAATTACAGGGTAATTAGTCCAGGAAGACACACACCACACGATAAAAGGAAAACCCAAAAGTTTTTATAAACAGAAAAACAGAAACAGCTCCCTTTTGAAATGTCAAAGGGATTTTCTGGTACACACAAGGCACAGGTTAAATGCAGTCCAATTGCTCACCCAATAACTGGGAAATTGAGTCCAATTCTAAAGTCCAGAGAGTCCACACACAATCTTGAACAGCACAAAAACCATGATCTCGATGAAACAATGAATCAGATAAACTGTCATGAGGCTAAAACACCAGGCTGCACTTTTATCTGTAGCACTAGTTACAGCAGCCCCACCCAACCACAGGTGGCCTCGTTTTCTTTTGTAATAATCCTTCAGTTGTTGTCTCCTATGCATCACTTTACGCATGCATGGATGTGTCATTAATTCTTGTTCAGAATCCAAGTATGATACAGATGATTGATCTCCTCCTGGGCTGTCTGCCAAACTCCCCTCTTCCCTGTCATTCACGCTTCCTTGGTCAGAGGAGGCATCGTTGGCAGATTCCATCGGGAGCAAAACAGGCCTGCAGCATGTGGATGTTTCCCCCACATCCACCTGCACATTCCTTGGGGCAGGACCTGGGCCAGAGCTAACCACAACAGTATATATGTGTAAAGTCCTCAGAGAGGGGTAGCATACAAACAAACAAACAAACAAACAAGCAAACAAACAAATAAATGCAGTGATACCTCGTCTTACGAACGCCTCTTCATACGAACTTTTCGAGATATGAACACGGTGTTTAAGATTTTTTTTGCCTCTTCTTCTGAACCATTTTCACCTTATGAACCCAAGCCACCGCCACTGGGATGCCCCGCCTCTGGACTTCTGTTGCCAGCTGAAGGCTCCCCTCCCTGGGAAACCCACCTCCGGACTTCCGTGTTTTTGCGATGCTGCAATTTCGCTGAGGCTCCCCTCGCTGGGATTCCCTTCATTTTTGCTGGCGCTGCTTTGAATCCCAGCGAGGGGAACCTCAGGGAAATCGCAGCATCGCAAAAACGTGGAAGTCCAGAGGTGGGGTTTCCCAGGGAGGGGAGCCTCAGGGGAATCCCAGCAGTGCAACAACGGGTGCTTCGCTGGCAACGGAAGTCCGGAGGTGGGGATTCCCAGCGGCATAAGGCAAAAGGGGTGAGTTTTGGGCTTGCACGCATTATTCGCTTTTCCATTGATTCCTATGGGAAACATTGTTTCATCTTATGAACTTTTCACCTTACGAACCTCATCCCGGAACCAATTAAGTTTGTAAGACAAGGTATCACTGTACATATAAACACACACACAGAGACATATATATACACATACTATATACACTATATTTTGTATATTATATAAATAATATTATATATTATAAATATTACAAATAATACATATCCTGGGGCTGCCACAAAGATGAAACTTATTCTCCAAAGCACCTGAGGGTAGAACACGAAGCAATGGGTAGAAACTAATCAAGGAGAGAAGCAACTTAGAACTAAGGAGAAATTTCAGAACAATTAATCAGTGGAACAACTTGCCTCCAGAAGTTGTGAATGCTCCAACACTGGAGGTTTTTAAGAAGCTGTTGGATAACCATTTGTCTGAAGTGGTGTAGGGTAACCTGCCTAAGCAGGGGGTTAGACTAGAAGACCTCCAAGGTCCCTTCCATCTCTTATATATTCTGTGATATGTGCACATTTTCATGTCAAGGAAATCATAATCTTCCAGAGATGCTAAAAATACGGAGTCTCCTACAGAATAGCTTGACCTTTCTGCTCACCGGGCTATAATTTCAAGGAACGAATCTACTTTTACAGGCTTGTGTGGGTATTTTCCCATGAAATGATTTGCCTGCCTCAGGGATGCTGACTTTAAGTCAAGTGACATATCACATTAAAATATCTTGTACCATAAACATGAGGGTAAATTTTTTCTACAGGGTTGTGTATTCCCACTCTTAAATCAAAGCAACCCTGATCAGGAAAAAGAAAAATAATATATCATAAAACCAGGTTTCGAAGCGTTGACTTAATGGGCTTTTCAGTACATCCCATAATATTTGGAATTAGGAAAGCAAAGTCATATGCATACGAAGGGAAAGTGACTCAATTTGAGAGGAGTTAGCAGATGCAGAGTGCCTCTGCTTTCAAATATCTTTTGGGTCAATATTTAATGTATTAGGTTTTAGAGGACCTTGGGAAAAATGCATGGAAAGACCTCAAGCAGATAGGTGAACACCTGTGGGCCCTTAGTCATCTCTGGGCTTGGATGTTTTCTTGCAAACCTTTCGTTAACAAACTAGGCAACATCATCAATGGTAGTAGGTGGTTGAGATTTGCTCTCCAGCTTGGTGCTTCAATCACTACACCAAATTATGAAGAAGGAGAAAGAGAAGGAGAGGAGGAAGAAGAAGGAGAAGCAGAACAAGAAGAAAGAAGAAGAAGAAGAAAAAGAAGAAGAAGAAGAAGAAGAAGAAGAACAACAACAACAACAACAACAAGAAGAACAAGAAGAACAAGAAGAAGAACAAGAAGAACAAGAAGAAGAACAACAAGAAGAAGAACAACAAGAAGAACCAGAAGAACAACAACAACAAGAAGAACAAGAACGAGAAGAAGGAGAAGAAGAAGAAGAAGAAGAAGAGGAAGAAGAAGAAGAAGAACAAGAAGAAGAAGAGGAGGAGGAGGAGGAGGAGAAAGGGGATGGGGAGGAGGAGGAGGAGGAAGGAGGAAGGAGGAAGGAGGAAGGAGAAGGAGAAGAAGGAGAAGGAGGAAGAAGGAGGAAGAAGGAGAAGGAGGAAGAGGAGAGGAGGAAGGAGATCCTATTTTTTATGATCCTGAACATTTAGGTAGCTGTCCCAGGCATAAAAGAGGGAGATTTGTTGCAAAGGATGAGCAGATCAGAATAAAGGAGCTATGAGGAGAAAGTTTCTAATTCAATAAATTTTTAGTCTAATTCAATAACTTTTAATCTAAACTGATTTCTCAAAATGGATCATGGAGCAGGTAGGTACATTACTTTAGAGATCCTACAGTTTCCTTCCCTCCCTTCCTTGCCAAGGTTGGGAAACACTGATGTACATAATAAAATTGAACGTGGTCTCCCTCGCATTGGCTGCATACAAATCCTTTTTATTGTATCCCCACATTCTTATTTTGGATATTTTACAGCTCAAGGCTACAGTTCACAGCCATTCATTTGATCTACATTAAGGAAGGTTATTTCTGTGGAGGGAATCTAACAGCTTTGTACATTTGAAGAGACTTTAATGTTTGCAGGTAAGCAAAGTTTACAAAAGAGTCATATAGAACATTTGACATCTAGCAGGGCTCTTAATGTCCAGCCAGAGGTAAATTAGTTCCTTTCCTCTCCCATCCTCCCTCCTTCTCTCCCTCTCGTTCTCTCTATCTCTTACTCCTTCCCATTTTCCTTTTCATCCCTCTATTTCTTTCTTTCTTTCTTTCTTTCTCTCTCTCTCTCTCTTCCTCCTTCAATCTTTCTGTCACTCTTTCCCCTTGCTCCTTCATTTTCTATCTTTTCTGGCTTTCCTTCCTTTCTTTCTCTCCTGCCTCTCTTTCTCTCTCTCTTTCTCTCTCTCCCTCCTTCCCTCTTTCCCTCCTTCCCTTATTCTCTCTCTCAATCTCTCTCTCTCTCATCCTCCTTCCCTCCCCCAATCTCGTTCTATCTCTCTCCCTCCCTTCCTCCTTCTCCATTGATTTTACTCCCTTCTAGGATTATTTATTTTTCCATGCATACAAAGTGATGGAATTAATTTACTGGTACTGATGATCTAAAAATTAAAGACATATCCAAGGGAAGTTGTGAAGAAAAAAACAACCCTGATAAACGTGGCTGCAGTCTTCCAATCTCAGCAGCATAAAACTCATACTGTAGTGCCATCTAGAGTACGAAAGATAATACTAGGAGGAAATGCTATGGAACGTTTGCTATTTTCCAATCTTTGTTATCTATATCAATAGATGCTACTGAACTAACTTGGGAATTAATGTTTGACCAAAGCACCTCCTTCTCCTTCTTCTTCTTCCTCTTCCTCTTCCTTCTCCACCTCCTTCTTTTCCTTCACCTTGTCTTTCTCCTTCCTCCTTCTCCTTCTCTTCCTTCTCCTTCTCTTCCTTCTCCTTGTCTTTCTCCTTCCTCCTTCTCCTCTTCCTCCTCCTTCTTTTCCTCCTCCTGCTCCTCCTTCCTCCTTCTTCTTCCTCTTTCTCTTCCTTCTCCATCCCCTTCTCTTCCTTCTCCTTGTCTTTCTCCTTCCTCCTTCTCCTTCCTCCTCCTCCTCCTCTTCCTCCTCCTTTTCCTCCTCCTCCTTCCTCCCCCTCCTTCTCTTCCTTCTCCTTGTCTTTCTCCTCCCTCCTTCTCCTTCTCTTCCTACTCCTTGTCTTTCTCCTTCCTCCTTCTCCTTCCTCCTTCAACTCGTCCTCCTCATCCTCCTTCCTCTTTCTCCTTCCTCCTTCTCCTTTTCTTCCTCCTCTTTCCTCCTTCTCCTTCCTCCTACTTCTTCCCCCTTCTCCTTCCTCCTGTCTTCTTCCTCCTCCTCCTCCTCTTCCTCCTCCTTTTCCTCCTCCTCCTTCCTCCCCCTCCTTCTCTTCCTTCTCCTTGTCTTTCTCCTCCCTCCTTCTCCTTCTCTTCCTACTCCTTGTCTTTCTCTTTCCTCCTTCTCCTTCCTCCTTCAACTCGTCCTCCTCATCCTCCTTCCTCTTTCTCCTTCCTCCTTCTCCTTTTCTTCCTCCTCTTTCCTCCTTCTCCTTCCTCCTACTTCTTCCCCCTTCTCCTTCCTCCTGTCTTCTTCCTCCTCCTCCTCTTCCTCCTCCTCCTTTTCCTCCTTCTGCTCCTCCTTCCTCCTTCTTCTTCCTCTTTCTCTTCCTTCTCCATCCCCTTCTCTTCCTTCTCCTTGTCTTTCTCCTTCCTCCTTCTCCTTCCTCCTCCTCCTCCTCCTCTTCCTCCTCCTCCTCCTTTTCCTCCTCCTCCTTCTTCCTCCCCCTCCTCCTCTTCCTTCTCCTTGTCTTTCTCCTTCCTCCTTCTCCTTCCTCCTTCTCCTTCTCTTCCTTCTCCTTGTCTTTCTCCTTCCTCCTTCTCCTTCCTCCTTCTCCTTCTCTTCCTTCTCCTTGTCTTTCTCCTTCCTCCTTCTCCTTCTCTTCCTTCTCCTTGTCTTTCTCCTTCCTCCTTCTCCTTCCTCCTTCTCCTTGTCCTCCTCATCCTCCTTCCTCTTTCTCCTTCCTCCTTCTCCTTCCTCCTTCTCCTCTTCCTCCTCCTCTTTCCTCCTTCTCCTTCCTCCTACTTCTTCCCCCTTCTCCTTCCTCCTGTCTTCTTCCTCCTTCTCCTTTTCCTCCTCCTCCTTTTCCTCCTCCTCCCTTTCCTCCTCCTCCTTTTCCTCCTCCTGCTCCTCCTTCCTCCTTCTTCTTCCTCTTTCTCTTCCTTCTCCTTGTCTTTCTCCTTCCTCCTTCTCCTTTTCCTCCTCCTCCTTTTCCTCCTCCTGCTCCTCCTTCCTCCTTCTTCTTCCTCTTTCTCTTCCTTCTCCATCCCCTTCTCTTCCTTCTCCTTGTCTTTCTCATTCCTCCTTCTCCTTCCTCCTCCTCCTCTTCCTCCTCCTCCTCCTTTGCCTCCTCCTTCCTCCTCCTCCTTCTCTTCCTTCTCCTTGTCTTTCTCCTTCCTCCTTCTCCTTCCTCCTTCTCCTTCCTCCTCCTCCTCTTCCTCCTCCACCTCCTTCTTCCTCCTTCTCCTCTGGAGGCCAGAAATGTGGCCCATTATCTTCGCTGTCAGTCTTGGGTGTCAGGAACCTTGTCTCCACTGTCTCCGAGTCCTCTGGGTCCATTACTAATTGTGCAGGACACGAAGACACCAAAACAGGTTCCTAATATCATTCGATTGCTTGTTTGTAATTAAGTGCTGCACCTTATGATTCTTAACCATCTTATCTTTTCTTTTATGTACACTGAGAGCCATGAACCAAGACAAATTTCTTGTGTGTCCAATTTCACTTGGCCAATAAAAAAATTCTATACTATACTATTCTATTCTATTCTCCTTTATTGGTCTAAGGAAAAACTTTTAATTTCCTTTCCCTGCCTGGCATGAAGGACAGCATCTTGGGATATATCTTCCATGAATTCATTTAATATCTGAGCTGTAATGTTTTGTGATAAGCAACGTACAAAAAGAGAACTTCATTTATTAAGGTGTTGTTTTTTTTAAATAGAAAATATGTTGGAACAGTTTGCTCAAAAAAATTTTTTTACACTTGTCATGACTTCTTTATAGCTTATCTTTCTTTTTTGGGGATATACATTTTTTTATTTTTCTCAACCTTAAACATTGTATAAATACCAACACTGCAACAATGCTTGTCACATAGATCAGTGTTTTTGAACCTTGGCAACTTGAAGATATCTGGACTTCAACTCCCAGAATTCCCCAGCCAGCAAATGCTGGCTGGGGAATTCTGGGAGTTGAAGTCCAAATATCTTCAAGTTGCCAAGGTTGGGAAACACTGACATAGATTACCTTTCTCACGAAGAATCAAGGTTGCTTCTCATTAACATATTAAACATGATGCAATTTTCAGTACAATGGAATAACCTGCCAGCGGAGGTGGTGAATGCCCAAGTTCTGGACATTTTCAAGAAGAGATTGGACAACCATCTGGCTGGGGAGGTGTAGGGTTTCCTGCTTGAGCAGTGGGTTGGACTTGATGACCTACACCAGTGATGGCGAACCTATGGCACGGGTGCTACAGATGGCAGGTGGAGCCATAACTGTCTGCACGTGAGCCGTTGCCCTAGCTCAGCTCCAACATGTATGTGTGTGCTGGTCAACTGATTTTTGGCCCTATATCATTTCAGACTAATGGCTGTCCCAACCTCTTCTTAAAAACCTCCAGCGATGGAGCCCCCACAACTTCTGGAGGTGAGTTGTTCCACTGATTAGGAAATTGTGCTCACTGTCAGGAAATTGCAAAGTTACGTGACCTCTGTGTAGCCTACTGTAGTGTGGGCTTTGCAGGACCTCGGGGAATAGAATTATAGGCCAGATGCTTTGATCCTGATGGGTTGATCTGATGTAATTGGAACATTTGAGACATCGTCTTTGGGCTCTTCATCTCAGTCGATGATTTTGGTCCAGTTCTGTGTTTATCTAGCTCATCTCACAAGGACAGTTGTTAAGATAATAGGAGAAGCAGGAAGCTGATAAGTTCGTGGGTTCTCATGATGGTTTGAGCTAAACCCCCCCCCCCAAAAAACCCCCCCAATAATAACACACAGAAAACCTACTTCATAAGCTTATGCGCTGTGAGCTGGTTCTGCCCTATTGCAATCTTTAAGTTTATTCAGTTATCTGAATCTGAAGTACCCACCATTTTCCCAGTCTGAAAACCAGACCTTGTAACTCCATCTCGCAATCATTTCTGAATTCTGGTTTCTGTTCATCCCCAAAGAAATGTACAGTGGTACCTCTACATATGAACTTAATTCATTCTGTGACCAAGGTTCTTAAGTAGAAAAGTTTGTAAGGAGAAGCAATTTTTCCCATAGGAATCAATGCAAAAGCAAATAATGCGTGCGATTGGGGAAACCACA
>NC_091955.1:92522973-92527973 GCF_031021105.1 Erythrolamprus reginae | reverse complement strand
TCTATCTATCTATCTATCATCTATCTACCTATCATCAATGTATCTATCATCTATCTATCTATCTATCTATCTATCTATCTATCTATCTATCTATCATCTATCTATCTATCTATCTATCTATCATCTATCTATCTATCTATCTATCTATCTATCATCTATCATCTATCATCTATCATCTATCATCTATCATCTATCTATCTATCTATCTATCTATCTATCTATCTATCTATCTATCTATCTATCTATCTGTCTATCATCATGGGTGAACAGTGCGGTCAGGAGATAGGGAAAAGCAAGTAGAATGCTTGGCTACATAGCTAGAGATATAACAAATAGGAAGAGGGAGATTGTGATCCCGCTGTATAGAGCACTGGTGAGACCCCATTTGGAATACTGTGTTCAGTTCTGGAGACCTCACCTACAAAAAGATATTGACAAAATTGAACGGGTCCAAAGACGGGCTACAAGAATGGTGGAAAGTCTTAAGTATATAAACTTGTCAGGAAAGATTTCATGAACTCAATCTGTATAGTCTGGAGGACAGAAGGAAAAGGGGGGACATGATTGAAACATTTAAATATGTTAAAGGGTTCAATAAGGTTCAGGGAGGAAAGTGTTTTTAATAGGAAAGTGAACACAAGAACAAGGGGGACACAATCTGAGGTTAGTTGGGGGGGAAAGATCAAAAGCAACATGAGAAAATATTATTTGACTGAAAGAGTAGTAGATGCTTGGAAGAAACTTCCAGGAGACGTGGTTGGTAAATCCACAGTAACTGAAGTTAAACACACCTGGGATAAACATCCATCCATCCTAAGATAAAATACAGGAATAGTATAAGGGCAGACTAGATGGACCAGGAGGTCTTTTTCTGCCGTCAATCTTCTATGTTTCTGTCTTTCTGTCTGTAAGTCTAGTTGCGTAGGGTATTCTCTTGCGAGTGGAAGCTTTTGGTGCTTTGGAAAATAGTTTGTCTTTGTCGGAAGCCCCTCAAATGTTGGAGACTGCTATTGGGTCTCTCTTAGTCCTTCTTTTCATTAAAATTAAACATACCCAATTCCTGTAACCATTCTTTGCATGTTTTAGACTCCAGCCCCCCTAATTATTTTATTATTATTTTATTTTATTTTATTTTATTTTATTTTATTTTATGTTATGTTATTTTATTTTATTTTATTTTATTTTATTTTATTTTATTTTATTTTTTATTTTATTTTTATTTATTTTATTTTATTTTATTTTATTATTTTATTATTTTATTTTATTTTATTTTATTTTATTTTATTTATTTATTTTGCCCAATACACAATGAGGGTTTTAGTGGGTATATATCTATATACACATAATAAAATACATGATGAAGGTTATAGAGGAGATACTCATAGTAAAATATATCTAAGAAATAATAGAATGAGAAGTTATAGGAATAGAACATGTTGTGGTTAGCTCTGGCCCAGCTCCTGCCCCAAGGACTGTGGATGTGGGGGAGACATCCACATGCTGCAGGCCTGTTTTGCCCCCATTGGAATCTGATGATGAAGGCTCCTCTGACCAAGAAGACATGAGTGACAGGGAGGAGGAGAGTGTGGCAGACAGCTCAGAAGGAGATCAATTATCTAGCTCCTCCTTGGATTCAGAACAAGAGTTAATGATACAGCCACGCATGCGGAGAGCGATGCATAGGCAACAACAACTGAGAGATTATTATCAAAGAAAATGAGGCCACCTGTGGTTGGGTGGGGCTGTGGTCATTAGTGAGGCTGCTATAAAGAGCAGTGTGTGGGTTTGGCCATTGTGGAGGATTATCTAATCGTGTTTTGTGACTGCTTTACTGACTTTTTGTGTGCTGATTTTTCCCCACTTTGAAACTAAACCAGAGCAAAGTGTGTTTTACTTTGTGAAAGAAGATGGACTGTGAATTGCCTCACAGCTGCAGCTAAGTATCTCAGAACTGATAAGGGACTTGTACAAATTACCAGTTTGTTTGGAGACGAGTGCTCTTGGCCTATACCAAAAGAGGGCTTGGTTTAAGTGAATTTTCATTATAAAGAACAATTGTTTTGAATTTTCAAACGTGTGTGTGGTCTGAAATTGTCTCTGTGCATTTGTGGGAGGATTCCATCAGAGAGCTCGACAGAGCAAGAACATATCAATGAAAGAATAGAAGAAGAGATATAGGAATAGAAGAAAGGTATAGGAGATATAGGAGAGCAATAGGACAGGGGACGGAAGGCACTCTAGTGCGCTTGTACTCGCCCCTTTGTTGCTCTTCTCCTTCTCTGGCTGTCTTTACTGATGCATTTTCTAGATCATGTAGCTTTATTGGGGTCTTTCAGTCAGAGGGATGGCTCTCCATTCTCTCAATCACATCTTACCCCTTTGACATCGTTCTCTTCCATTTTTGCAACTGGGTGGACCAAAACTGTCTAAATGTGGCCACCCCATTGATTCATTAAAAGGCTCGAGGATGCTTACTTCAGCAGCACTTCTGCCTGGCCTCCATTAATATTTCAATCAAGGAGACAATTTATGGTTTCTTCCAAAATGATTTATCTCTCGGGTGGAACTAGCTGGGAAAAGCAACTGGCATTAAAAATAATATATATTGTGGTCCAGATTTCGGTCAGGGGCTCAGCTATGAATCCTGGAAGTGATTCTGTCCAGACATTAAGCATGATGAGATATTTAAAAGTTATTTAGTTCTACATTGGTTTTCTCCTTGATTAGTTGCCATCCATTGCTTTTTGTCCTGTTCCGTCTCTTCTTTAAAACCTATAGAAGTTTGATAATGTTTTTAGACTTCTTTCTTCTGTTTTGTAGCTATATTATACTCATATTATTGTTGTAAGCCTCCCTGAGTCCTTTGGGATTAGGAGGCATAGAAGTTGAATGAATGAATGAATGAATGAATGAATGAATGAATGAATAAATAAATAAATAAAATAATAATAATACTGTAACAACAACAACAACAACAACAACAAACAACAACAACAACAACAACAATAATCTATACTGATAGTACAGATCTTAAAAGCTGTTGAGTAACCAGGTCATCTGATAAATTTATAGATACAAATTTTTCTCTTCTTCCTTTCTTCTTCCTTTTATCTTTATTTTTCCTCTTCTCTTCTCTTTCCTTTCCCATTTTCCTTCTTTCTCTTTCTCTCTTTTTAGCTTTATTTCCTTTTATATACGTAAGTGTGTATTTTGATTTATAACTGTACACTCTAAATTCATATACAACTTAACCAACATTTGCATAGTCCTTTGGCTTTCTGTATCCCCTCCCCTCTTTATTTCAATAAAGATTTATATTTTCTTTTTTTTTTAAAGGGACTTATCATCACTTTTCACACTTTTAGATGTTTTTAAATATTAGATTTTGTTCCATTGTATTATTATTGTTGTGAGCTGCCCCGAGTCTTTGGAGAGGGGCAGCATACAAATCTAATAAATTATGATTATTTATTATTAATTCCGATACTTGGCAACTGACTCATATTTATGATGGTTGCAGTGTCCCCGAGAGGAGGATGTGAACCAACTCCCCCAGAGATTAGAATTGCCCCCACCCTCCTTGCTTTTCGTAACCTGCTTAAAACCCACCTTTGCCGCCAGGCATTGGTGAACTGAGATGCTCTTTCCCCCTAGGCCTTTACAATTTTATGCATGGTATGTCTGTATGTATGATTGGTTTTTATAATAATGGGGGTTTTAACTGTTTTTAGTATTGGATTATTGTTATATGCTGTTTTATTACTGTTGTTAGCCGCCCGGAGTCTGCTGAGAGGGGCGCCATACAAATCAAATAAATAAGTAAGTAAGTAAGTAAGTAAGTAAGTAAGTAAGTAAGTAAGTAATAAATAAATAAAGTGAAGTCAAAGGGGAAGCCAAATTCGTTTAACGACCGTGCTAGTCACTTAACTGCAATGATTTCCTTAACAACGGTAGCAGGAAAGGTCGTCAGATGGGAACAAAACTCAACGGTTATCTCGCTTAGCAACAGAGTTTTACACCTCAATTGCGGTCATAAATCAAGGACTTCCTCAAGCTGGATCAGATCCAAGGCTGCTGGATTGCTCTAGGCCAGTGATGCGCAAACCTATGGCACGGGTGCCACAGGTGGCACGAGGAGCCATATCTGCTAGCACATGAGCCATTTATTTATTTTATTTTATAGAATAGAATAGAATAGAATAGAATAGAATTTTATTGGCCAAGTGTGATTGGACACACAAGGAATTTGTCCTTGGTGCAGATGCTCTCAGCATACATAAAAGAAAAGAGACATTTGTCAAGAATCATGTGGTACAACACTTAATGATTGTCATAGGGGTCAAATAAGCAATGAAGAAGCAATATTAATAAAAATCTTAGGATATAAGCAACAAGTTACAGTCATACAGTCCAACATGGGAGGAAATGGGTGAAAGGAATGATGAGAAAAACTAGTAGAATAGAAGTGCAGATTTAGGAGAAAGTCTGACAGTGTTGAGGGAATTATTTGTTTAGTAGAGTGATGGCGTTCGAAAAAAAACTGTTCTTGTGTCTAGTTGTCTTGGTGTGCAGTGCTCTGTAGCGATGTTTTGAGGGTAGGAGTTTGAAACAATTTGTGTCCAGGATGTGAGGGTCAGTAAATATTTTCCCTGCCCTCTTTTTGACTCGTGCAGTTCAATGGAAGGCAGGTTGGCAGCATTTATTTATTATTGTTAGAATTGAAAGGGACCATGCAGGCCATCAAGTCCAACCCCCTGCCTGAGCCAGGAATCCTAAAGCACCCCAGCCAAATGGCAGTCAAATCTCCTCTTGAAAGTGTCCAGAGTTGGGGAGTTCACAACCTCCCCAGGCAGGTTGTTCCACTGGTTGATCGCTCTGACCGTCAGGAAGTTCTTCCTTACTTCTAGGTTGAATCTCTCCTTGGTCAGCTTCCAGCCGTTGTTCCTCGTCTGGCCCTCTGGTGCTCTGGAGAATAGAGTGCCCCCCTCCTCTCTGTGGCA